>NC_081365.1:7837240-7977240 GCF_030684315.1 Stegostoma tigrinum
AGAATCCTAGAATTACCCTCCTAAGGGCATTGTGGTTAACCTACAGCACATGGACTGCAGTGGTTCAAGAAGGCTGCTCACCAGGGCAACTGGGGCCGGGGACTAACAGCAAAGCCAACATCCCTCAAAACAAAACAAAACCTTGACATTGAGACAAGTGATAATGGATCTCAATTTACAAGCAGGGAATTGAGGTGCTACATGAGTGAATAGGATATTCAGGTCCATACATCATCTCCAACTATCCCCAGGGTAAAAGGGAAAGCTGAGGCAGACATGGGAATTATCAAAGAGATCATAAAGAAATTGAACAATTTCTGCCCAGGCTTGTACAAGGTCATCCTTCCGTGGTGAAACATTCTCACTGAATTCATGGAAACAGGTCCAGTGCAGAGATCAAAGTCACACTGCAACCAAACTGTTCTCCCATTCCCTGAAGAAAGCTGACTGAAGCTAAAAGTATCAGAAGGCATGAACAACAGAGTGAAGGTGGAATGACAGAAAACCACATTTCACTTTGATAAAAGTGCCAAGTCATTGCCAGAACTAAGCAATGGGAGTAAAGTAAATTCTAACCATTCTTGGTTAGACCTGGTTAGTGCAGTTCTTATCTCAAACATAGGCATTAAATATGAAAGACCAGACATATCATTGTGATGGCAGACATAGCCAGCTAACTAGATAAGTTGCTCCTTCTAGAGGTACAACATTCTGCAAAAACAGCAACGGCTCAGTAACAACAGCAACCACCATGGGAATTATGCCCTCTGGAAAAGGAATACCACCCTTGGAATGAGCCGATATCTGACAAACAGCTAATAGCTGCATTCATACATACTCTTAAAACACTTGCATATGGATGATATACAAAATACATGTGCAGAAACTGGCGAATGTGGGACTGACAAGAATTGACATGCAGTTTCGTATATGAGAGGTAATTTACCATAGCAATTAGAAGAGGGAGGAGGCAATTCAGCCCTTCAAGACTGTTGTACCATTTAACACAATCATAGCTGACCCAATCTCAGTCTGAACTCTACTTTCCTGCCAGATCACTGTAGTCTTTTATCCTGCTTTCATCGGAAACAGATTGATTTCTTTCTTGAATCTGTTGATTAATTCTGCCTTCATTACATGCTGGGGCAGCAAGTTCCACAGATTCACAACCCTCTAAGAGAAGTAGTTTCACCCCATCTCAGTTTTGAACCTACCTCCTCTCACTCTACCTCTACGACCTCTTGTCCCACAAGGGGGAGCATCTGTTCTATGTTCACAATGCCATTTAGCATTGTTTCTTTCCTCCACCAGATCCCCCTTCATTCTTCTGAACTCCAGAGAGTACAATGCCAAATTATCCAATCGCTCCTGTACAACAGCCCTTTCATCCCTGGAATCAAACTGGCAAACCTCCTCTGAACTGCCTCCAGTGCCACCACATCCTTCCTCAAGTCAGGATACCAAAACTGGACACAATGTTCCAGCTGTGGTCTCACCATTGCCTTATATAATTGTAACAAACTTCGTTATTTTTATAACTGCCCTTTTACAATAAATACCCGGATTCCATTTGTTTTACTTATACTGCAACTACTTACCCACTTTCTGTGATTCTTACACAAGGATGCCCAGATCCCTCTGCACTGACACACTTTCCATCTACTCCCATTTAAATAATAACTTTCCCCATCATTTTTTCTGCCAAAATGGAAACCTTGTACATATCCACATTAAACTCCATCTGCCAGATTGTTTCCCTATCTCCGAGCCTATCAATCTCCATCTGTAAATTATTTATATCCTTATCAGTGCCTGCATTCCCACTGACTTTAGTATCATCCACGAACTTTGCTATGTTACACTCTGTCTGTGTTTGTAGATCATTTATATCAATTGTAAATAGTTGAGGTCCAAGCACTGAATCCTGCAGCACCCCATTCATTGCAGTTTGCCCTCCAGAGAAGGAACCATTTATCACAATTTCTGCTTTCTGTCAGTCCGCCAATCCTCTATCCAAGCCAGTACTCTACCCCTAATCCCCTGGGATCTAACCTTCTGGGTCAACATTTAATGCAGTATCTTGTCAAATATCACATGGAAGTCTAGATATACCACATCCAGTGGATCGCCTTTATCTACCCTGCTGGTCACGTCCTCAAAGAACTCCAACAAATCTGTCAAGCAAGATTTGCCCTTCATGAAGCTGTGCTGTGGCACTGGTGAATTGAGCTTTGTTTTTCCAAGCGTTCAGCTATCTCCTCCTTTGTGAGTGACTCCAGTAACCTCCCCACTACAGAGGTCAAACTAAATGTCTACTGTTTCCCACTTCTTCCCAGCTCCTTTTTCGAATATGGGTGTTACATGAGCAAGTTTCTAATCCACTGATATCTTTCCAGATACAAGGCATTTTGGAAAATCATAATTGATGCTTCTGCTATCTTTGCCATCACCTTCTTTGAGTCCCTAGGATTCAGGCTTTAATGCCCCAGGGATTTATCTGCCTTTATTCCCATCAGTTTACTGAATACCTACTGCCCGTCACGTGGTGTACATTCTGTTTGCACCTCAATGACAGCTTTACGGTCAGTGTGGAAACACATTCCCCAAACGTGAAACTTTGACCTACCAATCCATCCGACAGATGCATCCCTGTTACGCGGCTCGGAAACATTTGGCAGTGACAGGTCTGCGTACAGGAGAAGGGAGACCAATTGCGATCCATTGTCAGACTTATGTCGAACCGGATATCTTCAGCATCCTGAAACTTCCTACCACAGGAATGGTGTGCCTGATCCCATGGGGAGGTGAACTCTGGCATGCTGTACCACTCGGGGCTATGGATTCTCTCTAGTGACTGGGAGAAAAGTTCCCACTCAGGGTCTGGCTCATGTTCTTCCTTTGATGACTCAGTACTGCATTTCTCCGGATGGTTTGACTGTGAATGTAAGGTCCTCTCCAGAGACATGAGATCTTCAGATTCCTGACAAGATGCTAGACAACCAAAAACAACATAAATACACGCACACTCTCACACACACACACACACACACACACACACACACACACACACACACACACACACAAGCACACACATGAACGCGCACACATGCACACACACCTCAACAAATAGACAGATACACATACATACACACCAAAGACAGACACACACACACGAGCACACAGAAACATACATCCATAGAAACACATACACAAAGAAACACACACACTGACAAACACAGAAACATGCATCCATAGAAATATGCACACCAACAAAAACACACATATACACGCACACTAATAGACATATTCATGCTCACAGACAAACACATAAATGCACCCACACAAACACAGTCTCACATACTTACTCATATATGAACACACCCGCACGCACTCCCATGCACATACACACAAACACAGACACACATGCACATGTGCAAAAACACCAACACACGTGGGCGCAAACATTCACAATCACAGACAGTACAAACACATACATAGATGTGCACATACACACAAATGCACATGTTCATACACACGCACAGACGCAGTTCAATTGCATGAAAGAGAAAATCCTGCAGAATTTTTTTTAACTTGCAAATGATTGTCAAAATAAGTGTATCATATTATATTTTGGTAGGAAAAATAATGAGGTCATCTACTTCTTAGAACAATAAATGTCATCAAGAAGAGAGGAACAGAGAGTCAAAGATGTGGCAGGGCATTGCAATTCACTGAAATACATCCAGTTGCTGTGGCAATGTGGAATTTACATGTTTGGGGTGGACTGGACTGATGGATGATGTTGCTGAAAGCCTCAGCATTTTCCTATCTCCTTGTTCTGGGGGAGAGGTTGAGTAGACTGGACCTGTGCTCGTTGAACTATAAGTGAATAAGGCAATTCTGGAAACACGCAAGGTTCTTGGGGGACTTGACAGTGTAGATATGAAGGGCCATTCCTTTTGTGGGAGAGTCTCGGAGCAAAGGACATAATCTCAAAATAAGGGGCTGCTCATTTAAGCTGAGGAGGAATTCCTTCTCTCAGAAGGTAGTGAATCTGTGGAATTCTTTACTACAGAGGGCTGGGTCATTAAGTACATCCAAGGCTGAGATAGACAGAATTTTAATCACTAATGGAATTAATAGCAATGAGGTCAAGGCAGGAATGTGCTTTGATATTTCAGGTCACCCATGATCTCAGTGAAATGTGAAGTAGATTAAATGGGCTGAATGTCCCAGATCTGCTCCTATGTCTTATGGTGTTCTTTTGAACATCACTGTCTTTTGCAATCATATCCTGGGGTGGGGCTCAATTCGTAACTTCTAACTCAGAGGTAGAGACTTTTCAGCATAGTTGGTAAAAATCACTAAAAATAAATGGCACAGGTTTATGAGATCATTAAGATCATTAAGAAATACAGACCTGGCAACTGGGTTGAATTCCAGCAGTATAGAATACAAACACAGTGAAGTTCTTTTTTTAAAAGAATCCCTACAGTGTGGAAACAGGCCCTTCAGCCCAACAAGCTCACACTGACCCTCGGAGCACCCACCCGAGCCATCACCCTATAACCCACCTAATCCACACATCCCTGAACATAGCCAATCCACCAAGCCTGCACATCTCTGGACTGTGGGAGGAAACCCATGTAGACATGGGGAGAATGCACAAACTCCACACAGACAGATACACTGAGGCGGAAATTGAACCCAGGTCCCTGGCGCTGTGAGGCAGCAGGGCTAACCTCTGAGCCACCACGCTAGCCCACGTGTGGAGTATTGCAAGCATTCATGGAGAAGGTGTTAAAGGAGACTTATTGGATCTGGGAGGATGGGCTAAATCTTGTATTTATTTGTCTCAGCAGGAGTTATTTGATGCCTTTGGAGGACTTTTCACCAGAAAGGCTTGTGAGATTATTTACGTATGTTATCAAAGTCTCCTCATTAACTACCTACCTGTCTCTGGAGTGTTGTATGTGCCTGATTCCATACCTACCTTACCACACTCTCAGCAGATATCCAGTAGAAGACCTTCCCAATGAAGCCATCCTACACTCAGACAAGCATTGGCAATGCAGATTGCCACTCACCAGCTGAGGGATGGCACAGCAACTATAATGTGCCCACAGTACATAGTTGGCACGGCTGATGCTCACTGGCATGTATATCGCCATTCTCTCACCCTAGTCACTGTACAAGCACCAGGCCACACAGTTTACCATGCCGCCTATGTCCTGGAGCCCTCTCGGGTACCTGGTGTGCTTGAGGGTCCAGGGCCTTAAAAGGCCAGTTACTGGGGGACAAGGCCTACCCACTGTGACCATGGCTGTTGACACCAGTACACAATTCCCAGGCTGATCAGGAACATGGACACAAATCTTCCCAGAATTCGCCCGGGGCCATAGTGAAGCAGAGGATGAAGCTGCTGAAGATGTGGTCCCAATGCGGCCTGAGCGGAGGTCGACCTGAGTAGCCTGGACAGAATGTGCTACATTGTCCTGGAGCAGTCCTGCACAGTTAGAGCAGACCACAAGGTGATGTGCTGGATGCTGGTGTGGTACCTGGGGAATAGGACATGAGCACAGTGGAGGAGAACTTTGCAATTGACCATGGCAGAGCTCAGCTGCTATAAGCCAGTCAGGACCTGACTGACACACCTCAACAGGATTGAGATCTGACACTCACCCAGTCTCTGACGTTTTCATTAGTGGTTGATGTGTTTGCCATACAGGCATATGGCACATGCTGAATTTGTGCCATACAGCAAGGCAGTGCCCTTCCCCCTATCTGATCCCTCACCCCTGGACAAACATGCAGGTTGTCTGTGTGCTACTGCAAAAGACCATATCGAATGGCAGTACAGAATGCGTTTGGCTTGTGCTGAAGGGCCAACATACTGATCGGCACGGCATTGTCTCGCACTGCGTGGCAAGGCAAGGCAGGGATACTGAGTGCATGGAGATACATGCTAACTGAGCCAGCGGGCAGCGCTGAGATGTAGACTGGAATAATCCATGAGCTGGGTGCTTGTCCCAACACAAAGTGTCTCCTCGTCCTACTTTGTCAGCTTCCTCTGTGCCATGGAACTCAGCCCTGAGAGATGTCCCTGTGAACCAGAGACAGACTGTGAAGGACTAGCCAATTTTGGATATCAGTGTCAGTGGGTAAGGGATGTGAGCAGTCTGTGGATCATGTCTGAAAATATTGTTTGATGCTGAGCTGGAGGTGAGCAGAAGTCACCAGGTTTCCACCCAGGTGTCCAAGACTGCTCTGTCGGGTGCATTTGGAAAAGCAGGATGCTGAAAGTTAATGAGGTGACTTGAGCCATCAATAAGGCACTTCACACCACTATCACCACCCTTCACTGGTAACTGGCCACTGCCTAATAAGATCCCTCTGTAATTTTTGATAACATTCTTCGCTTGCAAATTAAAATCTCCAACCAATATTACTCTATTATTCCTACAGGTACCTGCAATCGCTCTACACATCTGCTCCTCTAGTACCCGCTGGCTATTTGAGGGTCTATAATACAGTCCCAACCGACTTACAAACTTACTAGTCATGCCGTGTACATTCACATTCAGATCATTTATACCAATACTACACAATAAAGGTGCCAACACCGACCCCTGCGACACACACCACAAGTCACAGGGTTCCAGTCCGAGAAACAACCTTCAACCTCACCCTCTGCTTCCTACCATTGAGCCAATTTTGAATCCAATTAGCTAGCTGTCCCTGGATCCCATGCGACCTAACTTTCATGACTAGCCTGCCATGGGGGACCTTGTCAAAGACTTTACTAAATCCCTCTTCTCTGGTAATGCGCATGCTGTCCAAAACAACCCCACTTATTTCCCTGATTTCTTTAGCATCCGTGATTCACTTCTCAGTAAACACTGAGGAGAAACATTCATTAAAAATCACGCAATCTTCCCATGGCTCCACACTTAGATGGCCATACTGATCTCTAAGGGGACCTATTCTCTCCCGAGCCTCCCTTTGACTCTAAATATAGCTATACAACCTTTTGGGATTATCTTTAACCTTATCTGCCAGATCTATCTCATACCCTCTTTTTTGATCTTCTGAGTTCCCTCTAAGTGTACTCCCATGCTTGAGCCCAATAGCTTCAAGCTTCTTTTTCCTGACCAGAGCCTCAATATCTCTCATCAGCAAGGGATCTCTAAACCTGCCAGCTCCAGCACCTTACCTGTGGACCCTACCTATCTTTTTCCATAACTATGTTAAAACTAACAGAGTTATTGTAACTGGGCCCAAAATGCTCTCCAACTGACACATTGGTCACTTGCTTGATCTCGTTTCCTAAGAGGAGGTCCAGCGTTGCAACCTCTCGAGTAGGGCACTCTACGTATTGTTTCAGGAAGCTTTCTTGGACATATTTGACAAATTCCACTCCTTGTGGGCCTTTTACACTCTGGGTGGCCCAGTCAATATAGGGGAAATTAAAATCTCCAACCAATATTACACTATTATTCCTACAGGTATCTGCAATCTCTCTACACATCTGCTCCTCTAGTACCCGCTGGCTATTTGAGGGTCTATAATACAGTCCCAGCCGAGTAGCCATCCCCCTATTGTTTCTAAGTTCTAAACATATGTCCTCATGTGATGCCCCTTAAGAATATCCCCCCTAAGCACTGTTGTTATGTCCCCTCTTATTAGATATTTTGAACAATAGACAATAGGTGCTGGAGTAGGCCATTCCGCCCTTCGAGCCAGCACCACCATTCATTATGATCATGGCTGATCATCCACAATCAGTATCCTGTTCCTGCCTTATCCCCATAACCCTTGATTCCACTATCTTTAAGAGCTCTATCTATCTCTTTCTTGAAAGCATACAGAGAGTTGTCCTCCACTGCCTTCTGGGGCAGAGCATTCCATATATCCACCACTCTCTGGGTGAAGAAGTTTTTCCTCAACTCTGTTCTAAATGGCCTACTCCTTATTTTTAAACTGTGTCCTCTGGTCCTGGACTCACCCATCAGCGGAAACATGTTTCCTGCCTCCACAGTATCCAATCCCTTAATAATCTTATATATCTCAGTCAAATCCCCTCTCATCCTTCCAAACTCGAGTATACAAGCCCAGTCGCTCCAATCTTTCAACATATGATAGACCCGCCATTCCAGTCATTGACCTTGTGAACCTACGCTGCACTCCCTCAATAGCAAGAATGTCCTTCCTCAAATTTGGAGACCAAAACTGCACACAATAATCCAGGTGCGGTCTCGCCAGGGCCCTGTACAGCTGCAGAAGGATCTCTTTGCTCCTATAGTCAATTCCTCTTGTGATGAAGGCCAGCATGCTATTAGCTTTCTTCACTACCTGCTGTACCTGCATGCTTGCTTTCATTGACTGATGTACAAGAACACCTAGATCTCGTTGTGCTTCCCCTTTACCTAACTTGATTCCACTGAGATAGTAATCTGCCTTTCTGTTCTTGCCACCAAAGTGGATAACCACACATTTATCCACATTAAACTGCATCTGCCATGCATCCGTCCACTCACCTAGCCTGTCCAAGTCACCCTGTATTCTAATAACATCCTCCTCACATTTCACACTGCCACCCAGCTTTGTGTCATCAGAAAATTTGCTAATATTACTTTTAATGCCTTCGTCTATATCATTAATATATATCGTAAACAGCTGCGGTCCCAGCACCGAACCTTGTGGAACCCCCACTGGTCACTGCCTGCCATTCCGAAAGGGACCCATTTATCACTACTCTTTGCTTCCTGTCAGCCAGCCAATTTTCAATCCAACTCAGTATTTTGCCCCCAATACCATGTGCCCTAATTTTGTTCACCAATCTCCTATGCGGGACTTTATCAAAGGCTTTCTGAAAGTCCAGGTACACTACATCCACTGGCTCTCCGTTATCCATCTTCATAGATACATCCTCAAAAAATTCCAGAAGATTAGTCAAGCACGATTTCCCCTTCGTAAATCTATGCTGACTCTGACCTATTCTGTTACTGCTATCCAAATGAGTCGTAATTTCATCTTTTATAATTGACTCCAGCATCTTTCCCACCACTGACGTCAGGCTAACTGGTCTGTAATTTCCTGTTTTCTCTCTCCCTCCTTTCTTGAAAAGTGGGACAACATTTGCCACCCTCCAATCTGCAGGAACTGATCCTGAATCTATAGAACCTTGGAAAATAATTACCAATGCGTCCACAATTTCTAGAGCCACCTCCTTTAGTACCCTGGGATGCAGACCATCAGGTCCCAGGGACTTATCAGCCTTCAGGCCTAACAGTCTATCCAACACCATTTCCTGCCTAATATAAATTCCCTTCAGTTCGTCCATTACCCTCGGTCCTTCAGCCACTACTGCATCTGGGAGATTGCTTGTGTCTTCCCCAGTGAAGACAGATCCAAAGTACCTATTCAAGTCATCTGCCATTTCCTTGTTCCCCACAATAAATTCACCCGTTTCTGACTTCAAGGGCCCAATTTTAGTCGTGACCATTTTTTTTCTTTTCACATACCTAAAAAAGCTTTTACTATCCTCCTTTATATTTTTGGCCAGTTTTCCTTCGTAGCTCATTTTTTCTCTGTGTATTGCCTTTTTAGTTATCCGCTGTTGCTCTTTAAAAGCTTCCCAGTCCTCCGGCTTCCCGCTCATCTTTGCTATATTATACTTCTCTTTTATTTTTATACAGTCCTTAGCTTCCCTCGTCAGCCACGGCTGCCCCTGCCTCCCCTTAGGATCTTTCTTCCTCTTTGGAATGAACTAATCCTGCACCTTCTGCATTATATCCAGAAATACCTGCCATTGTTGTTCCACTGCCATCCCTGTGAGGGTATTGAACCATTGAACTTTGGCCAGCTCCTCCCTCATAGCTCCATAGTTCCCTGTATTCAACTGCAGTACTGACACTTCCGATTCTTCCTTCTCCCTCTCAAACTGCAGATTAAAACTTATCATATTATGGTCACTAACTCCTAATGGCTCCTTTACTTTGAGGTCCCTGATCAAATCCGGTTCATTGCATAACACCAGATCCAGAATTGCCTCCTCCCTGGTAGGCTGCAGTACAAGCTGTTCTAAGAATCCATCTCGGAGGCACTCTACAAACTCCCTTTCTTGGGGTCCAGTACCATCCTGATTCTCCCAGCCTACCCGCATGTTGAAATCTCCCATAGCAACTGTAGTGATACCTTTGTGACAGGCCAATTTCAACATGCACCCTACCTCCTGACTACACTTTTAAGCGACTCTTGGATAGGGACATGGTGGACAGTAAAATGTAGGGTATGTCAGGTAGTTTGTTCTTCGTAGGATAATAGGTTGGCACAACATTGTGGGCTGAAGGGCCTGTACTGTGCTGTACTGTTTTGTGTCCTATGTTCTAAAAGGGCATCTCCCTGTCCTTGCTTACTTGTATATCTGTCGTGCCTTTCGCTTCCCTATCCTAGAACATTGAGCTGTCAATCCTGCCCTTCTCTCAGCCCTGTTTCTGTTATGGCTATAGTATCCCTGTACCCAGAGCCAATCCTTGATTTGAGTTCATCTGCCTTACCAATCAGGCCTCATGCATTGAAATCAACGCACTTTAAACCGGAAGTCTTTTCCTTCCCTTTACTGTGCCTCTGTGCTCCTGAATAGTAAACTTGCTCTCAGTAGCAAATGTAGTTGCCCTGACTTCTCAATGGCCCCTCTCCAGAATAGTTTTAACCCTCCATGGTAACACTAGCCAAAGGCTGGGGCTATTTTCCCTGGAGGGTTGGAGACTGAGGGGGTAGCCTTATAGAGGCATATAAAATCCTAAGGGGCATGGATAAGGTGAATAGCCAAAATCTTCTCCCATGGCAGGGGAGTCCAAAACCAGACAGCATGGGTTTAAGGTGAGAGGGGAAAGATTTAATAGGCGCCTTCAGGGAAAGTTTTCAAGCAGAGGGTGGTGCATGTATGGAATGCTGGAGGAAGTGTTGGAGGCTGGTACAATTATAAGAGTTAAAAGGCATCTGGATGGGTATATGAATAGGAAAGACTTAGAGGGATATGGGCCAAATGGGACTAGATTAATTTGGTCAGCATGGACAATTTGGATAGAAGGGTCTGTTTCCGTGCTGTACATCTCTATGACTCTATGCTTCAGTGACAAATTAACTACAGGTGTAAATTCAGTGGCTAGCCGGCATAAAATCTGCACAGACATAATGGGATGTATCATCTGAAGGTGTCACCTCCAGTAAGCGATTCCCACAGTTATGTTCCACACTGTAGGCTCATTTTATGCTTTACCTTTAGAAGAATAAAGAAGAACTGGAGTTAAAAACCCAGTTTCAACTCAGCTGGAGTGTGCAAATAAACAGAGCCTACTCATGTGCACTGGCCTGTGTTTGAGCGTTAACATGTTGGCTAGAGCCATAACTGACTTCTAGGAAGATGGTTGTGGTTGTTGGATGTCAGTCATCTCAGCTCCAGGACATCTCTGCAGGAATTCCACAGGGTAGTGTCCTAGGCCCCACCCTCTTCAGCTGCTTCATCAATGGCATTCCCTCCACCATAAGGTCAGAACTGGGGATGTTCACCAACGATTGCAAATGCTCAGCACTATTTGTAACTCCTCACACACTGATGCAGCCCATGTCCAAATCAAACAAGATCTGGACAATATCCAGGCTTGGGCTAACAAGTGGATTGTAATATTCACACCACACAAATGCCAGCCAATGTTCATCTCCAATGAAAGACAATCTAAGCATCACCCTTTCACATTTAATTGTATTACCATCACTGAATCTCCCACTATCAACATCCTGGAGCTTAGTGTTGATCAGAAGCGTACCTGGACTCACCATATAAACACTATGGCTGTAATAGCATGTCAGAGGCTAGGACTACTGCAGCCAGTAACTCACCTCCTGACTCCCCAGAGCCTGACTATCATCTGCAAGGTACAAGCCAGGAGTGTGATGGAATACTCCCCACTTGCCTGGATGAGTGCAGCCCCAACAACACTCAAGAAGCTTGACACCATCCAGGACAAAGCAGCAGCTTGACTGGCACCACATCCACAAACATCCACTCCCTCTACCACCGATGCTCAGTTGCACTAGTGTGTCCTATCTACAAGATGCACTGCAGAAATTCATCAGAGATCCTTAAAAGCACCTTCTAAACCATAATCACCTCTATCTGGAAGGACAAGGGCAGCAGATATTTGGAAACACCACCAACTGAGAGTTCAGCTCCAAGGCACTCACCATACTGTTATGGAAATATTTCACCATTCTTTCAGTGTCGCTGGAATTAAATCATGGAATTCCCACCCTAAGGGTGTTGTGCATCAAACTACAATGCATGGACTGGAGTGTTTGAAGAAGGCAGCTCATTACTGCCTTCTCAAGGGCATCTTGGGAAGGGGAATAAAGGCTGGCCAGCCAGGGATGCCATCATCTCTCAAGTGGAATAAAACGAACACTGAAATAATTATCTCCTAGTCAGCCCTGCTTTGCAGGTAAAGACTTTCTTCCACTCCGAGTTCTGGAAGACCACAAGTTTGCAGCCAGAGAAGAGGGAAAAAAGAACAGCGAAAGGACTCTCACCCATTCTGAATGTTGAAATTCAATCATGATCAAAAGGAATCAGAATTATAAAACCTCAAAGTATCCTGCAAAACTAAGAATTGTTCAACTGCGAACAATCAATACAACCAGAAACCTCTGCTACAACAGCAGCAACATTCAACAATTTGCTTTTATTAACAACAGCCCAGGCACTGACTTCAATGTCTGTTTTCTTAAATTTTTATCTTTTATCTTATTGAACATTGCTTATTTTTAATTTATGTGTGTCATGCTGAATACTGATCCTTCCCACGCTTAATAATTCATAAACTTTTGCTGTTAGTTTAAGAAAATTTGTTTAAACTGAAATAATAAGGAAACAATTACTGAATAAACTGAGTGGATCTGGCAGCATCTGTGGAAACAGAAACAGAGTTAATGCTTCTCTACTGGTATGAACTTAAGCTTAAACTCACAGACCAACAGGTTCAAGAACAGCTTCTTCCTTGCTGCTGAATGGACCTCTCTTATTTCAAGCCTAACGTTGATCTTGCTTCCTCTTGTCCGCCATAACATTGTGTGTCTCTCTCTGTCTGTACAACTGATGATCTACACATCCTTGTTCGCTGTTATCTGACTGTGATGCTTGCGGAACAAAACTTTTCACTGTAATTAGTTCAAAGTAACTACAATAAATCAAATTAAGACTCTTCTTTGGTTAAATTGGGATGTAGGGGAAAGAAATCCAAGGGAAGGGATCCTTTCTGAAATTAGCCTTGATGGGACCACCTGAAGAGGTAGGTGAGTAAAGGAGAAAGATGACCTCTCGTCACCCGGGAACATAACAATTTAGGGAACTTCTCTCATGCTCTGATCGTACCTTGCTGAGTAACATCTATCTTTGTTACAACCTAAGTTGTGAGGAGAGATTATACAAATTAAGCCTGTTTCTCCATAATTTGGAAGGTTAAAGGGTGATCAGATCAAAACCTTCGAGACATGAAAGGAAAAGACAAAGTAGGTGAAGATAAGACGATTGGGGATTTTAGAACTAGGGGTGTATAGTCTGAGAAATAGGGCCATACTGTTCAGGAGAGATGCTTGGAAGAACTTCTATACACAAAGGGTGGTGCAGGCATGGGACTCTCTTCCACAAATGACAGTTGATGCCAGACTAGTTGTTAATTTTAAATCTGAGATTGATGATTTTTTTTTATTAAGTAAATGTATTAAGGGATATAGGCTAAATGCAGGTATATGGAATTAGACCACAGATCAGCCATGATCTCACCGAGTAATGGAGCAGACTCAGGGGGCTGAATGGCCTACGCCTGTTCCTATGTTCCCTGTAACCCTCAATCCAATGTACCCACCTTTTACATACCCTTCAATCTGAAGCTCCCTTTGTTTCTTGTGATTTTAGACAGATGGGGTCATAGAGTCCGACAGCACAGAGACAGGCCCTCTGGTCCATAATGGTCCATGCTGACCAAAATAGCCATCCGTGCTAACCCCATTTCCACGCACTCGGCCCATATCTTTCTAAACCTTCCCGATTCATATGTTTGTCCAAGTACCTTTTAAATGTTAATGTACCCACCTCGATCACTTCTACTGGAAGCTCCTTCCACATGCGTACCATGCTCTGTGTTAAAAAGTTATTCCTTAGGTCCCCATGCATTCTTTCCCCTCTAACCTTAACCTGATGCCCTCCAGTTCTTGATTCCCCAACCCTGGGAAAAAGACTGAGTGCATTCACCCTATCCAAACCTGTCATGATCTTATACACTTCTGTAAGATCCCACCCTAAGTCTTCTACGCTCTAAAGAAAAAAGTCCTAGCCTGTCCAACCTTTCCCTATAACTCAGTCCCTTGAGTCCTGGCAACATCCTTGTAAATTGCTTCTGCATTCTTTCTAGTTTAATAACATCCTTCCTATAGAAAGGTGACCAAAACTGAACCTAATACTCTAAATAAAGCCTCACCAATGTCCTATACAACTGTATCATAACTTCACAACTTCTATACTCAATGCCCTGACTGATGAAGGCCAGTGTGCCAGAAACCTTCTTCACTGCCCAGCCTACCTGTGACTCCACTTTCAGAGAATCATGCACCTGAACTCCTCGTCCCCTCACTTCCACTAACTCCCTAAGACCCTACCATTCACCATGAAACTCCTACCTGGATTTGACTTTCCAAAATGCAACACCTCACACTTATCTATATTAAACACCATTTGCCATTTCTCGGCCTAATTCCCTAGCTGATCAAGATCCTGCTGCAATTTCTGATCACCTTCCTCACTGTCCATGATACCGCCGATTTTAGTGTCATCTGCAAACTTACTAGTCATACCTTGTACATTGCCATCCAATCATCAATATAGATAACTAACAGCAATGGGCCCAGCACCGACGCCTGAGGCACACCACTAGTCACAGGCCTCCAAACCAACAAGCATCTTCCCAGTATTACCCTCTACTTCCTACCATCAAGCCAATTGCATATCTAATTTGCCAGCTCTCCCTGGTTTCCATGCGATCTAACCTTCCAGAGCAGCCTACCATGTGGAACCTTTTCAAAGGCCTTACTGAAATCCATATAGACCACGTCTACCTCCCTGCCCTCATCAACCTTCCTGGTCACTTCTTCAAACAACTCCAGCAGATTTGTGAGGCATGATCTCCCACGCACAAAGCCATGCTGACTACTCCTGACTACTCCTGACATTATTGATCCTCCCAGTACTGGAAACATTTTCTACTCTCAAATTAGCAAAAACCTAAACAGTTTTTGATCTTGCTAGCAACAACAACAATTTGCATTTAGCGGCATCAGCTGACAGTTGCTGTTGGCAAAGTACAACTTACTCCTTCAAACAAAGCCTTGGGGTTTTTGTATTCACCTACACAAGGAAATCACCCTAACATCACCTCAGCTCCTGAAGTGGTGCACTAATCTCAGCACTGAACTCTCCAAGGCCTCTCCTTCTCTCTTAAAGGCAATAGAGTATCCAAATGAGACATGCTGGGTTTAGTAAATGATTCGCATTCAGATAGTAAGGCCTGAGCCTGGGCAGGGCCAAAATTCTGTGGCAAGATCCCCTGTTCATTTATTGAGGAATAATACCAACATTTCCAAGTGGTATCAAATTCAGGGGAAGGCAAAGTTTTGGATAGAATCCTGATGGTGATAGAAAGTTTCACAAAATCATAGATTCATACATTACAGGAGAAGTCTGCAGAGGACGGAATGTGCTTGGAATGAGCTGCCAGAGGAGAGGATGGAGGCCGGTACAATTACTTTAAAAAAGGCACCTGGATGTATATAGGGTCTAGGCCCGAAACGTCAGCTTTTGTGCTCCTGCGATGCTGCTGGGCCTGCTGTGCTCATCCAGCTCCACACTTTGTTATCTTGGATGTGTATATGAATAGGAAGGCTTTAGAGGGAGAGAGAGGGTAAATATGGCAAATGAGACTGGATTAATTTAGGATATCTGGTTCACATGGATGAGTCAGACTGAAGGATCTGTTTCCATGCTGTACATCTGTATGACTCTTTGACTCTGAATCCGTCAGCCCATCGAGTCTGTGAGGTATCTCACCTCAACTACCCTCCCAGGCAATGAACTCTGGAATTAGTTTCACAGAATTCGCTGATAATGATAGAGGGGCTTGCAGAATTCACAAACAGGTAGCAAAGGCCAGAAGGCAGTGGAGGCCAAGTCTCTGGACACTTTCAAGAAAGAGATGGATAGAGGTGGCAAGAACAGGAAGGCAGATTACTATCTCAATGGAGTCAAGTTAGGTAAAGGGGAAGCACAATGACATCTAGGTGTTCTTGTACATCAGTCAATGAAAGCAAGCAGGCAGGTACAGCAGGCAGTGAAGAAAGCTAATAGCATGCTGGCCTTCATAACAGGAGGAATTGAGTTTAGGAGCAAAGAGGTCCTTCTGCAGCTGTACAGGGCCCTGGTGAGACTGCACCTGGAGTATTGTGTGCAGTTTTGGTCTCCATATTTGAAGAAGGACATTCTTGCTATTGAGGGAGTGCAGCGTAGGTTCACAATGTCAATTCCTGGAATGGCGGATCTATCATATGTTGAAAGATTGGAGCGACTGGGCTTGTATACTCTTGAGTTTAGAAGGATGAGAGGGGATCTGACTGAGACGTATAAGATTATTAAAGGATTGGACACTGTGGAGGCAGGAAGCATGTTTCCGCTGATGGGTGAGTCCAGGACCAGAGGACACAGTTTAAAAATAAGAAGTAGGCCATTTAGAACAGAGTTGAGGAAAAACTTCTTCACCCAGAGAGTGGTGGATATATGGAATACTCTGCCCCAGAAGGCAGTGGAGGCCAACTCTCTGGATGCTTTCAAGAAAGAGATAGATAGAGCTCTTAAAGATAGTGGAATCAAGGGCTATGGGGATAAGGCAGGAACAGGATACTGATTGTGGATGATCAGCCATGATCATAATGAATGGTGGTGCTGGCTCAAAGGGCCGAATGGCCTACTCCAGCACCTATTGTCTATTGTCTATTGTCTATTGAAATCTGCCATCTACATGTGAAACAATAGAGTGTCCTCCCATCCGCCCTCTGAAATGACTAAGCAAGCTTTTCAATTAAAAGACAATTGTGAAGAGGCCACCAATGTTAGGCTTGCTTACGACACCCACACCCCATAAGCAAAGAAAATGAAAACAACACAGAGGTTTAAATGGGACACCAAATGGAGTTTGCACAAAATTCTGAACCGTTTCCATTACTGTATCGGTAATAAGAGCAGAGGAATGCAATGGAAACAAGACCAGAGATGGGGAACAATGCCAGTAAACTATAGAATTGGAACTTTGCTGCATAAGCAGCTACTGAGACAGTGACTATAGTGTTTGTTTGAAGGGGCTTAGATATATGGAACAGTATAAAAGTATTGAAGGAAAGAGCAAACTCATGAAATTGGAATGAATAGCTGCAATCAATGGATTAACATTGACCTAGCCAGCATTCACCAACTGGCCTATGATGTGGCCTTATGATTCTATACCACTGGCTACCAAGTATGTCATTGGGTCATAGAATCATACAGGATGGAAGTAGACCCTCCTGTCCAACTAGTCCATGCCAACCATTGTCTCAAACTAAACTAGTCCCACCTGCCTGCAAGAGAAGATAGTAAGGACTGCATATGTTGAAGTCAGAGTCAATAAAATATGGAGTGGGAGGAGCACAGCAGATTAGACAGCATCAAAGGAGCAGGAAAGTCAACGTTTCAGGTCTGGATCCTTCATCAGGGCTGGGGTTACTTCTGATGAAGGGTTCAGATCTGAAACGTCGACTTTCCTGCTCCCCTGATACTGTCTGACCTGCTGTGCTTCTCCAGCTCCATATTTTATCCAGCTGCCTGCATTGTCTGATCCTCTCTGATTTTCTCCTCTTGGTCCCCTATCCCTGACCCTATGTTGCCCCATGCCAACTACAACCACCATCTGTGTAAAGCAGAAACAGGATTTAAAGGTTAGGCTACGTCGTGTGGAAACTATATCTCCTGGTGAAAGAAAACCTTCAAATTTGGACCACCTGACATTGATGCTAGGGACAGCCTCCTCACAGAGAGGCTGGTGCAAATCTGGAACCTCACATCTCACAAAGACCCACTGTGGATTGGGATCGACTGAGACGTTTTATTACATTGGTGGGTTTTTGTCAGGCAAAGAGTATTAAGGAATATGGAATCAAGATGGATAAATGGAGTTGAGGTACATATTTACCTTAGATGGAACATGTTTGATGGAACATGTTTGAACAGCTGAATTCCTTGCCAGGTGTTCCTATATATTGCATTTCATGACCTCAAAAACTGTTCTACAAATAGTTAATAGTTTTCAAAATCCAGTTGTATTTTTGAGAACAAAGAAGCCAATTTGCTCACATTAAGGTCAAAGCAAATTTAGCTCATGACCAGATAATCTGCTTGAAATGCTGCTGTTTGATGAATAAATACTGGTCAGCTGACAAGGCACAATTCCCTTGCTCTTCTTCAAAACCGGACTTTTTACATCAACAAAGGGGGAAGGCCTTCAATTTCATGTCTCATCTAAAAGACAGCACATCTGTCAGTGCAGCACTCTATGTACTTGGCTCCAGAAATGCTGGCCATGATTTTTGTGCCAATTCAGAAATCACGTGACACCAGGTTATGGCCTAACAGGTCTATTTAAAATGACAAGCTTTCGGACTATAACCTGGTGTCATGTGACTTTTGACTTTGTCTATCCCAGTCCAACACCGGCATCTCCACATCGTGACTTTTGTGCTTAGGAGTGGGAATTAAAGCCCTAGTATCTGACTCAGAGGCAAAGTGGAGTCACGAGATATGAAGAAGGTGTTGGGTATGCTGGCCTTTGTAGGTCAGCGCATTGAGTCCTGGAGTTGGGAGGTCATGTTGCAGCTGTACAGGACAATGGTTAGGCCACTCTTGGAATACTATGTTCAGTTCTGGTCTCCCTGCTGCAGGAAAGATGTTGTTAAGTTTGAAAGGGTGAGGAAAGAATTTACAAGAATGTTGCCAGGGTTGGAGACTTTGAGCTATAGGTAGGGGTTGAACAGGCTGGGGCTATTTTCCCTGGAGTGTCAGAGATTGAAGGGTGACCCTACAGAGGTCAATAAAATCATGAGGGGCATGAATAGGATAAATATCCAAGGTCTTTTTTCCAGGGTACGAGAGTTCAAAACTGGACGGCATCAGCTTAACTTGAGAGGGGATAGTTTTAAGAGGGACCTAAAGGACAACTTGTTCATGCAGAGAGTGGTGCGTGTATGGAATGAGCTGCCAGAGGAAGCGATGGAGGTTGGTGTAATTACAACATTTAAAAGGCATCTGGATGGATATATGAAAAGGAAGAGTTTTGAGGGATATGGGCCAAACAAGGGAACTGGTACAGGTTTAGTTTTGGAAATCTGGTCAGCTTGGATGAGTTGGGCTGAAGGGTTGTTTCTGTGCTATACAAATCTACGACTCTAAGTATTCCCTTCTGAGCTAGGGCAGAAGAATTTTGGTGTGTCTGGCAGTACATCATTGCCCATGGCAAATCAGAGTTAGCATTTTTAAAGTAGTTTTGCTCTGATTAGCCTGGGACCTAGGAGATTGTAGCATTGTGATTATGTTGCTAGGCAGGCAATGCAGAGTTCTGAGCTAATGCCGTGGAGAATGGGTTGTAGTGCTGAGCATTTAAATTCAATTCAGTTCATAAACTGAAACCTGGAACTGATGACACCGAAGTTATAACTGACATCCACAAAAGGAGAATACATTGGATTGGAAGAGACATGTAAAGACCTTAGACATGACAGTAGAGAGCTGTATGCAGTCGCCCACAATGTGCAGATGGTGACATACGTACAAAAAGCAGGAGTTTGCGTTTCAAACCGTTGACACTGCTCCACCAGCGAATAGGTTTGTGGCCGATCTGATTGAAACCTTAAATCTGCAACCACCTCCTCCTCTTCTGCCCCACCCCAATGCATGATAACTTTCCAACTCCTTCCTTAATGACAGTCTATCTACCTCGGCCCAAAACAGAATTCAATGACTTTCCTGCCTGCACCTTTTCAGTAAGAGAGTGCCAAAGATTCACACCTCTCCAAAAGAAAACAAAATAGCAAAATTGCCTCCACGCTGTTTTAATTGGGTGAGCCCTTCTTGTTAAGGACATCAAGAGCATCTCAGTGCATACAGACTGGAAGAGCTTTGTTTAAAGATAAGGAGCCAACAGCCTCAGAGATAGAGCATGTGAAAACATTCATAGCCCAGGGACATGAAGCAATATCTACATGTGTAGGTAGCAGTATTAACTTAAATCGCAAAGACAAAGCAACCTTTTCCAAGTAAATTAAGCGATAAATGATGGTCTTACCAGCAATGTCACTTCCATAGAGGTATTAAGAATGAAATGGGAAACAAATGTGCTCACTCATTACCTTGAGTGCGATCTCTTGTTCAATTCGATCAGGACTGACCTGCACTTCAACTGATTTGCACATTCCTTGATACCCTTTCCAAACATGAGACCCAGACACCTGGCAATGCAGCTCTGCCTAGGTACCTTGACTGGCCAGTCTGGATAGTGGGACTTGAGCTCTCCAAGGTGCCGTTGCACCAATGGCTTCTGAGCTGGACAGGTGGCATTCCCACTGAGCCAGAAAGTGCCCTTAGTTTCCCAAGAGCCAATACCTTACCACAGAACAGATTTGGGTGCTGTCACCCGCACTTCCTATCTTGAGCAGGGCTTCTCTGCAAGGCTACCCTTGGCTGAAATTGAAAGGACAGATGGTAAGGATGTGGGAGGAATAAAGACACACAAAATGGAAGGAGTGAGTGTGAAGATGCCATTGCTTTGGCTATGTTATATTGATCACTGGGAAGTATGTGACCTCCTCACAAGGTCACTTTGACCCTGCTGAACAATGGTTGCGGGATATTGGTTCTGCATCAAAAACTTTGAGGTTGACTAGAACAAAGCACTTGAGTACTAAATCAAATAGAAACGCTCTAACTCAAAATCTCACATTGAAGCAAGACTCCATCAACTGCAAACTCACAGAAGTAAGAGTTCTGGAATCTTAAAGGGACATGCACCTCAGGTAAAGTTGTTCAAATCTCGAGTTTGCCTGGTGTGATACTGACAGTACAACAACAACTTGAATTCATACCACAGGAACAATTTACTGTAGATGCTGAAATCTGAACTGAACACAACAAATACTAGAGATTGCAGTGGGTCAGACAGCATCCGTGGAGAGAGAGGAAACTAACATTTTGAGTCTAGATGACTGTCTGTACCTCTGGGCTAGAAGTACTCAGTTTGAATCCCATGTACTCCAGAGGTATACAGTAGCACAGCTGACCAGGTTGATTAGGAAAGAGAATCTGCAGGCGACATAGAGCAACCTGTTGAATAAATTGAATTATGTAACAAAGCAGTTGTGGATGATTCACAAATACCAAAGTCATAAGGAGGCTTGAGTCAGAGTCATGCGTGGGAGAATTTTGCATTGTTAATGATTTTCACCTTTTGTTCCAGTTACGTTATTTACCTTTTGATATTAACTGAGAGATTTGGCTGAGGGGCACAGGCTCACAGGTCACAGTAATGTGGAGAACATTAGGAGATGACAAAGAAAATGAAAAGACAAGGCTTGACACCAAACTTGCATTTCCCAGATGTAAAGACAAAGGGAAAAATGTATTAAGGGGTAGAATTCTACTAAGTTTAGCTCTTGAGAGAGTATATGTTAGAACAAGTGATGGCACAGTAAGTCTTTATTTCAATATATAGTAAAGGCATAGAGTCATAGAGGTCTACAGAATAGAAGAAGATCCTTTAGCCCATCAAGCCTACGCTGATGAAAAGCAACTGCCTAATTATTCTAATCCCATTTTCCAGCACTTGGCCCATAGACTTGTTTGCACATCTAAATACTTCCTAAATGTGCTGAGAATTTCTGTCTCTCCCACCCTTACAGGCAGTGAGTTCCAGATTTTCACTCAGAGAGTTGTGGTAAAGTTTTTCCTCACATCTTCCCTAAACCTTCTACCCCTTAACTTAAATCTATGTCCCCCAGTCATTAATCCCTCTATCAAGGGGAAAGTTTCTTTCTGTCTACCCTATCTATGTCCCTCTGGGCTCCTGAGATGCTGCTGGGCCTGCTGTGTTCATCCAGCCTCACATTTTATTATCTTGGTTTCTTAACCACTTTATCTACATTTTCTGCTACCTTAAGGGATCACTGTACATGTCTCTCTGATCCTCAGTTCTTACTGTTTATGGCATGTTCCCTTGCCTTGCTTGTGCTGCCCAAGTCTCACCATTGACAGGAAATGTGTTTTTGGAAATACCACT
Source organism: Stegostoma tigrinum (assembly GCF_030684315.1). NCBI lineage: Eukaryota > Metazoa > Chordata > Chondrichthyes > Orectolobiformes > Stegostomatidae > Stegostoma > Stegostoma tigrinum. The sequence continues at coordinate 7,859,701 of NC_081365.1, forward strand.
AATGATCTTCCTGGACAGCAAAATATGGTCTACTGGGCCTGGTTAACCCTGGACAATTGAGGAGTTGCAGTAGGCAAATAGTACCACAGTGAGTAACAATATGTGGATTCTCTGCCACAAATTAACTGGAAACAGTGAGCTGATAACATAAAAAGCCATTTCTGAAGAAGGGTCCCGACCCGAAACATCAGCTTTCCTGCTCCTCTGATGCTGCTTGGCCTGCTCTGTTCATCCAGATTCACACTGTGTTATCTCAGACCCTCCAGCATCGGCAGTTCCTACCGTCTCTAACAAAAACTCTGAGGATGGGTTACCGGACCTGAAACGTTAACTCTGTTTCTTTCCTTCACAGCTGCTGCCAGGCCTTTCCAGCAACTTTGTTTCTGTGAGCTGGTAACAAGCCTCACTGTCTCACAAACCTTCACAAAATGAGCAAAATTCCGATTCAACCACCAATGTGATCAATTCCCTGACTGGCTTCTATTAGGATAAAAGTAAATCGCAACAGATTTTGTCATTAACAGAAAACAATTCTATTTACTGAAACACACTTAACTGTAATAATTAGGAGAGAAATGAAAGTCTAACTAATCTATCCCTATGTGACTTAAAACTAACCCCCTTAAATCCTTAAGTAGGCACATCTTAGGGAGGGATAGTTGTGCAATGGCAGTGTTACTGGACAAGCAATCCAGAACACCTGACCAATGTTCTGGGGATACAGATTCAAATCACACCATGGCAGATGATGAAGTTTGAATTCAATAAAATTATGGGGAAGTAAACATCATAAAAATCCATCAGGTTCACAAGTGTCCTTTAGGGGAGGGAAATCTACTGTCCTTACCCTGGTCTGTCCCACATTCTGACTGTGATCAGCTGAGCTTATCCAGCAATTTTTATTTTTGTCTCTGGTGTAGCTACCGCTGCATTAACAGCTTTGTAGCGAGCTATCGGTCGAACAGAGGGCTATCACTATGCAGAATTTCCTGAACTTAAAAACTTTTGTGCTCTTTGTCACAACGTATACTCCTCACTGCTTTGAAAGTCCAAAGTTCAAAAAGGACAAAGATATGGTCCCTCATGGCACCATGAGCAGAGTCTGCTGATCTCCTGATGCACAGATGAGGAAGGAAGTGTCCGGTGGTGTTCGTGGAAGAACAAGTGAGAAAATTTTCAAGGTACACATAGCATTAACAAACAGAACTGTGAGGAAGGTCAAAAGTCACATGACACCCAGGTTATAGTCCAACAGGTTCATTTGCTATCAGAAGCTACCCTTCATTTGCTGACTTTACCTGATGAAGGCGCAGTGCTATGAAAGCTTGTGATTTCAAACAAACCTATTGGATTATAACCTGGTCTTGTGTGACTTTTGACCTTGTTCACCCTACTCCAAATCCTGCACATCTACATCATGTAATGAAAGGACAGCTAAAGCTAACAGAGTCACAAAATTTTGAGCAAGGAGAATAGGTTATGAATACTGGTTCTTCACTCGTAAAGTATTGGTACAGTCATAGAACTACATATCACCAAGAGACACCATTAAACCCATCATGCCGATGCTGACCCCCTTGGTAAAATAGTTTAATTAAACCCACTCCTCTGATCTTTCCCCACTTCCCTGTAATCTTTTCTTCTTGAGCCTTTATCCAAATCCCATTTCTAACTCTAATTCTAATTCTCTGCAATCTTTTTCTTCGAAATCTTTCTCCAATTCTCCTTTTGAAAGTTGCCATTGAATTTGCTCTTTCGGGCAACACATTCTAGCTCACAACAGTTCACAGTGTGGAAAACAAAATTCTCATCACCCTTTTGCTTCGGTTCGTCAATTATCTCAAACCTTGCACTTTCCAGATAGCGAACCCTCTGCCAATAAACATGTTAGCTCCTATGTTCCTCTCTCAAAATCCCTCACAATTTTGAGTGCTTTCTTTAAAGTCTCACTTAGCCTTAGCCACACTAAACAAAATGATCACAGTTTCCCCTGCTCACCACTCTCAAATCTGTTTTCTGCTTTACAAGCTTTCTCCTAATGTATAATCAAACAGAAATAATTGTACCATGGCCTCACGTCACCATCTTAAAGGATGAAAGTGTCATGTGGGGGGTAAGCGATGTTTCAAAGAGCCAACATCCTCAAATAACCCCATCAGATCATGTGGGAGGAGAGAGTTAGGAGAAACATATAACTTTAGCCATAGTAATATCATGAACATGTAATGAGCTTTCATATGATTTACACTACAAATATTTTGAAAGAAAATGTATTTCACCTCTTGTAGTTCTTTCCCTCTTCTTACTGCACTTAGTCTCTTTGGGGTGTGCAATGATAGGCCACTGAAGGGTACAAGTGCCTGTGGATATGACAGATTAATACATATCAGGCAGGAAGACTGGAAAAAGAGGAGTCCATTCAGACTCTTGCATCTGTTCCAACATTCTGTTAGATCTAAACTTTACGTCGGTATTCACTGAGGAGAGGGACATGACAGATGTTGAGGTTAGGGATAGATGTTTGGTTACTGTGGGTCAAGTCAGCATAAGGGCAGGCGGGAGGTGTTGGGTATTCTAAGAGGCATTAGGGTAGACAAGTCCCCAGGTCCGGATGGGGCATATCCCAGGTTGCTGAGGGAAGTGAGAGAGGAAATAGCTGGGGCTTTAACTGATATCTTTGCAGCATCCTTGAGCACGGGTGAGGTCCTGGAGGACTGGAGAATTGTTAATGTTGTCCCCTTGTTTAAGAAGGGTAGCAAGGATAATCCAAGTAATTATCGACCGGTGAGCCTGACGTCAGTGGTAGGGAAGCTACTGGAAAAGATGCTGAGGGATAGGATCTATTCCCATTTGGAAGAAAATGGGCTTATCAGTGATAGGCAGCATTGTTTTGTGCTGAGAAGGTCATGTCTTACCAACTTGATAGAATTCTTTGAGGACTTGACAAAGTTGATTGATGAGGGAAAAGCTATAGATGTCATATACATGGACTTCAGTAATGCTATTGATAAGGTTCCCCATGGCAGGCTGATGGAGAAAGTGAAGTCACATGGGGTCCAGGGTGTGCTAGCTAGATGGATAAAAAACTGGCTGGGCAACAGGAGACAGACAGTAGTAGTAGAAGGGAGTTTCTCAAATTGGAACCCTGTGACCAGTGGTGTTCCACAGGGATCTGTGCTGGGACCACTGTTGTTTGTGATATATGTAAATGATCTGGAGGAAGGTGTAAGTGGTCTGATCAGCAAGTTTGCTGATGACATTAAGATTGGCGGAGTAGCAGATAGCGAAGGGGACTGTCGGAGGTTGCAGTAGAATTTCGATAGATTGGAGAGTTGGGCAGAGAAATGGCAAATGGAGCTCAATCCAGACAATTGCGAGGTGATGCATTCTGGAAGATCCAATTCAAGAGCGATATATTCAGTAAATGGAAAAGCCCTGGGGAAAACTGACGTGTAGGTAGATCTGGGTGTTCAGGGCCATTATACCCTGAAGGTGACAACGCAGGTCAATGGAGTGGTCAAGAAGGCATACGGCATGCTTTCCTTCATCGGACGGGATATTGAGTACAGGAGTTGGCAGGTCATGTTACAGTTGTATAGGACTTTGGTTCGGCCACATTTAGAGTACTGTGTACATTTCTGGTCACCACACTACCAAAAGGATGTAGATACTTTGGAAAGGGTGCAGAGGAGGTTCACCAGGATGTTGCCTGGTATGGAGGGTGCTAGCTATGAAGAAAGGTTGAGTAGATTAGGATTATTTTCATTAGACAGATGGAGATTGAGGGAGGACCTGATTGAGGTCTACAAAATCATGAGGGGTACAGACAGGGTGGATAGCAAGAAGCTTTTTACACCGGGGGGGGGGGGGGGCGGCCTCAATTACTAGGGGTCATGATTTCAAGGTGAGAGGGGAAAAGTTTATGGGAGATGTGTGGAAAGTTCTTTCTGCAGAGGGTGGTGGGTGCCTGGAATGCATTGCTAGCGAAGGTGGTAGAGGGGGGCACGATAGCATAATTTAAGATATATCTAGACAGATACATGAATGGGCAGGGGGCAGATGGATACAGGACCTTGGAAAATAGGTGACAAGTTTAGACAGAGGAGCTGGATCGGCACAGGCTTGGAGGGCCGAAGTGCCTGTTCCCGTGCTTAATTTTCTTTGTTCTAAATTGTTCAATCCCTGATGGACACAATCTGACCCCTCACCAACCTCTAACTGGTACATCAAGCTGGTGACCAAACACAGGCAAGTCAATGTTTCTGCCAAGAGCTGATTATCCAATTACAGTCTAATGCTCTCCAAATTTGCTGCTGTTAGTTTCAGTCAGCCTTTTGTTGTGTCAGATCTCTCCTATCCAAGGTTAGCCCTGTGATGCCACAGATCTGCACATCACTAAGCATAGATAGCACAGTGTGGGTGGAGTTAGCACACGCAAGGAGGAACACTCATGAAGGCACACTAGAGTGAGACTCTCTGGAAGAAACACAAAGAGCACATGGACATGAAAACAATAGAATAGTCCTTTCCCAAGGCAACCAGAAGTAGTTGATGATTATCTTTTAAATTAGTATGTAATATGAAAGGATATAAACAGCGTTAATGAAAAATCTGAGCCTGATGACAGTTCATTTCTTTGGCTTTTCACCAAACTGGTTGTATCAAATCCAAATTCATAGCTATCATTATACCACTCCATAAAATACAATACCAACAGTGTGATCCACCATCTAGAAGTTATGGGGCCATGGTAAATATCTTCTATACAATGGGCTGCCATTTTGATATACAATTTTCCACCAACAGATCCTTTGGAAATCCTTCAGCCATCTTGGAAAAGCGATAGCTTCTTTCACCTCAATGAAGACTCCATATTGATAAAGGAAACCAATCATGAAAGCATTCTAAATAGCAGAAATGTCCAACAGCTTTCAATTTTACTACTACCATCTTTAAAGTTTCATCACAACCTCTGATCAAATGAAAATGCAAAAAGACACAATTATGAGTGCAGTGCAAAAGGAATATTAACAATATTCTTCCCAATCAAGAAAGTACTCCAACAAAACAATGCAACAAAATTCACTGGCTGTAATTTTTCCACCAGAAAAAGAATTTTTTGAAAGATCAACAATAGACAAATGTGGAAAGCACAATTCCAGAGATTTTGAACTGCTTTGGACACCAAATCAAATCAAGAACAAATTCACACCCTTTCGACTACGTGAGCAGAGCACCAGATCATGCGTTGCACAAACTTCAAATCAATAAGGAGAAAACTGTACTTCATAATCACCTGACAGCTTTTGATCAATATTTCATTTCCAGGACAAATAGGACACTGGCAAGATCACGCTTCATTAATAGTTATCAACTGTCAGGGGAGCTTATGGGTCATTTCGTTAATGACCTACATGTGATCCTTGCAGCTTAGGAACCCGACAACAGGAGGCCATTTGTGTGAGGAGTTGCTTCTTAGAGAAACTAGTTACTGAGCTTGAACAAAAACAGAATATAACTTTAGAATAAGCAGTCCAAATAGTGTTGGCTGCAGCATCTCAAAAATTGTTCAAGAAGCATTATTTAGCAGAAGTTCCATTTAATGCAGAATATTCCACAGACTGTAGACTGACCAGAAGAGACAAATCTCTCACATAAGTAATATGCCACAGGTGAAAACATCAACACAAAATCTGAAGCAATCCAGTGTTTCAATATGTTGTGGTACCAAAACCTAATGTCAGTGAAAACAAGCTCTTCAGTCATCAACCAACAATGTAATCAATGTAACAGGAGAAGTCAATAATCAGTGATGCGCAACAGTGTAAAGACCATACCAATAAATCAGTTTGTTCTCGATCCAACATATATATTATTGACTTGGGAAAAATAGCTTGAAGAACTGGTCAATATGGAATGGGAACACTTTTCTTTGTTTGAAGCACAACCACATGCAAGAAGACATGCTTGAACAGCCTAATGTCATAGTCTGAGGAGCACAAAGGCTGACGCTTTGGGCCGAGACCCTTCATCAGAGCTCTGAAGCATCAGCTTTTGTGCTCCTAAGATGCTGCTTGGCCTGCTGTGTTCATCCAGCTCCACACTTTGTTAGCTTGGATTCTCCACCATCTGCAGTTCCCATTATCTCTAATGTCATACTCTCCTGTTTTGGAGTAGCCCCAACTGTCTGTCACCAAAGGTATTAGTTTCTCTCTAACTTCCCCATCAAATCCTCCAAGCACCTTCAAAATTTCAACACTCCTTCCTTCATCCCCGTCTGCACTTGTGTCAGTACATAGCTAGTCATGCGGAAGTGTTTCCTAACATCTTTCCTGAAGGCTTGGCCCTAATTCTCAGATTGTGCACCCACGTCACATACTCCTCCCATACCCCCACTCCCAGTTCCCTGTCTTTTCCTGGTAATACATCGAAGACTTTGATCAAATCACCCCTCAATTCCCAAAATATTAGAGAAAACATTTGTAACTTGTATAAACCTCTCCTCAGAATCTAACAGCTGTGTTCCAAACATAAAATGGGCAGCACGGTGCCTCAGTGGTTCGCACTGCTGCCTCGCAACACCAGGGACCCAGGCTTGATTCCACCCTCAGGCAACTGTCTGCGTGGAGTTTACACATTCTCCCTGTGCCTGTGAGGTGTTTCCTCCGGGAGCTGTGGCTTCCTCCCGCAGCCCAAAGATGTGCAAGTTAGGTGGATTGGTTGTGGTAAATTGCCCATAGTATTCAGGGATGTGTAGATTAGGGGGATGGGTCTGGGTGGGGTGCTGTGAGGGTCTGTGTGGACTTGTTTGTCTGAAGGTGCTGTTTCCACACTGTCGGGATTCTGCTCTAACACTTCAAGTCCAAGAGTCATTCTTGTAGTCCACCTAAGCCCAGTATATCCTTCCTAAGGTGTGGTGCCTCGGTCTGCTCACAGTGTTCCAAATGGGCTTTAACTTGGGTTTTGTATAATTAGCAACACAGCACCAAAACAGACGTTTTGGTCCAACTCATCCATGCCAACTAGGTTTCCCAAACTAAACTAGACTCATCCCATTTGCCTGCGTTTGGCCCATATCCCTCTAAACATTTCCTATTCAAGTGCCTGTTCAAATATCTTTTAAGTGTAACTGTACCAGCCTCTACCACTTCCTCTGACAGTTCATTCCAATTACACACTCCACCCTCTATGTGAAAAATGTGGTCCTCGAGCCCATTTTAAACCTTTCCCCTCTCGCCTGAAATCCATGCCCTCTCGTTTTGAACTCCTCCCCGCAAGGGAAATCGCAGTAGAACTTCAGCATCTTGTACTCAACTCTTCTCGATATCAAGGCCACGTCTCATTAGCTTGATTATTTCCTGCCCCTGTTTGTGACATTTTAAAGGGCTGTGCACCTGAAACTCTTTGGGTATCTGAATCTCTTTGGATATCCATTGTATTTACACCATCTAGAAAGTCCCTGATTTGTCAGTTTTCAATCCAGAATGGATAACCTCACAGTTTCTTGCATTGAACTCTATTGCCACAGTATTTCCCATTCACTTAGTTATCAATTTCCCTTTATAATTTTATGCTGTCACCTGCACTGTCAACAATGCTACCTTGCTGAACTTCACTAACTCTCTGCCTCTCTATCTGTCCATCCCTGTTAAATAATTCTTAAAAACGTAACAGATCACCCTATGGTCTGTATGCCCTTGCTTACTATGATCTGTCTGTACTGCTCGCAGACAAAACTTTTCACTGTACTTCGATACACGTGACAATAAATCACATTAAATCAAATCGACCTCCTTTGCCAAGCTGTTGTATTGATCATCTGCCCTGATGTTTCCTCATACAGTTTGTGTTATATTGTAACCTGATGCCTGGGTACCACCTTCTGGTGGTTTGTGGTTGAGAGAGCATGCTGCCAACACTCGCCCCTCCTAACCTACTCCAAGGGGCTGTTCCTTTGTCTATGGTGGAGGATGGATCACGAATAAGTCTTAGAAAAATAGGTATGCAGTCATAGAGTCATAGATAATGGACGATTTGTCCCTTTACTAGTTGTCGCCCTCAGTACTGTGGATCCTCCTGTGAAGTGCTGTTGTCTTGTGCCAGTTTGAATATATACAGAGATAATGGGAACTGCAGATGCTGGAGAATCCAATGTAACAAAGTGTGGGGCTGGATGAACACAGCATGCCTAAGTTGCTGCTTGACCTCCTGTTATCTTGAATTTATATGATCTGGTTTTTACTGCTTCCTGTGGGTGCCGTCTCCAGCCGTGCATTGTAATGGTCAGCATATCGGGTCTTATTCAATGTTTTTGTTGATGGAGTCTGCAGATGAATGTCAAGCCTCCAAGAATTTCCTGGTTGCCCTCTGTTTGACTTGTCCAATGATAGTAGTATTGTCCCAGTTGAAAGTGAAATTATTCAACAAGTACAGTTCAAGTTTCACTTTCAACTGGGACAACTCTACTATCATTGGACAAGCCAAACAGACGACAGCGAGGGAATTCTTGGAGGCGTGGCATTCATCTGCAGACTCCATCAACAAACTCTTTGAAATTAGACCCGATATACTGGCCATTACAATGCACGGCCTGGAGACGGCACCCACAGGAAGCAGCAAAAACCAGATCATATAAATTTAAATTGGCACAAGACAACAGCACTTCACAGGAGGTTCCACAGAACTGAGGGTGTCATCTAGTAAGGGGATGAAATGTCTGCTATCAGACCTCCCAGCGAACACACCAACTTCTACAACCAGCACCCGAACTACAAATCTTCACTCAAACCCTGAAGTCATAGAGTCATACAGCACAGAAACAGAGCCTTCAGCACAAGCAGTCCATACTGAACATAATCCCAAACTAAATTAGTCCCACCTGCCTGCTGCTGGCCCATATCCCTCTAAACCTTTCCTATTCATGTACTTACCTAAGTGTCTTTTAAACATTGTAACTGTGCCCACAATCACCACTTCCTCATTTCACATGCAAACCACTCTCTGTGTAAAAAATTTCTCCTCATTTCTTTTTAACTCTTTCTCCTCTCACCTTGAAAATATGCCCCCTTATTTTGAAATCCCCTATCCTGGAGAAAAGACTACCATTAACACTATCTATAAACCCCTTGCCCCCATTATTTTATAGACTTCTATAAAGTCACCTCTCAACATCCTATGCTCCAGTGAAAACAATCCCAGCCTATCTAGCCTTTCTTTATAACTCGAACCTTCCATACCCAGCAACGTCCAGGCAAATCTCTTCTGAACCCTCTCCAACTTAATTTTATCTTAGCTAGCATGGTGTGGTTAATTACATCTTAGTAACTGCATGTAGGCTAACTTAAAGGAATTAACACAGCAACTAACTGCAAGTAGGTAAGACACTTCTGCCTCAGAAGGACTCTCAGAAATACAAACAGAAAGGCTCAGTACCTGAGTCCACACAGGACATGGTATTCATAAAGGGGTGGTGAACTTGACAGCACAGACAGGAATAACTGAGTACAATATGTCTGCTAATATAGAGATATAGGGTAGAATCTTCCCAGGCCCATGGGTATTGATGAAAAAAAACTGAAAAATCACTTGAGGAGCTTCTTGATGTCAGAAGCAAAAAGCTCCTTTCTCCCACTGTTGAACAGCGAAGTGACATTCTCGCCAGTGAGAAGTTTATTTGTGTTGATTAGTTAATATGCACCCTGGGTCCACGGACCTTGACATCCAACTTATACCGTCTTCACTGCACTCTCTGACTCACTAAGAACAGTCCTATACTTCAATGCTACACTTTGGGTTGCACTGTCACCTTTCATTGCAATGTTGTGGCCAGGACAGTTTGCACTCAGCAAGAGGCTCCCACCTCATGGATTAGACCAGTATGCAACTCCAGGCTGTCTTTGTACTTACTCACTTTGTGCCTAACTGGATGCTCATAGCATCTCTGCCTCGCTTTTTTGAGCTTTGCCCTCTCAATCAGATCTTAAAGCTGCATTATCTGTCTGTGTTTCGTGCCTTAGTGTGCAGAGACAAAGGCAGGAACAGTTAGAGTGACGTGGTGGCTCAATGGTTAGCACTGCAGCCTCACAGCGCCAAGGACCCAGGTGCAATTCCAACCTCAAGCGACTGTCGGTGTGGAGTTTGCACATTCTCCCCATGACTGCGTTGGTTTCCTCCGGGAGATCCAGTTTCCTCCCACAGTCCAAAGATGTGCAGGATAGGTGGATCGGCCATGCTAAATTGCCTGCAGTGTTCAGGGATGTGTTGATTAGGTGGGCTTTTGGGGGAATGGGCCCAGATGGGATGCTCTGGGGGTCAGTGTGGACTTGTTGGGCTGAAGGGCCTGATTCCACACTGTAGGGTTTCTATGAATCTAAGGCAGTACGTGAAAGTAACACCATGATTCAGGGAATGAGGGAAATAGAAAACAAAAAAAATCAGGCAATTAGCCTAACATCTGTCATTAGGAAAATGCTGGAATCCATTCTCAAGAAGGTAGTAGCTGAACATTTGGAAAATCCTTATGCTCCAGGCAAGGTCAACATGGCTTTGTAAAATGGAAATTATGTCTGATAAATGTATTCGATTTCTTTGACAATGTAACAAATCTTTGGAGCTGTAACAAGCAGGGTGGATAAATAGGGAGCCAGTAGACGTAATGTATTTAGATTTGCATTTAATAATTAACAAGGTGCAACCAAAATGTTTACTGCATAAGGTGAGAACTCATGATATTGGGGATGATATGTTATCATGGACAGAGAATTGTCTAACCAATGGGAACAAACAGATAGGATAGATGGATCATTTTTGAGTTTGAAAACTGGAGCAAAATCACAAAGATAGGATTAGGGTCAGGGGCATCAACTATTTGCAATCTGTATTAACGACAGAGATGAAAGGACTAACCATTTTGTAGGCTTAGGGTTACGGTTGTGAGGAGATTACAAAAAAACGGCAAAGCAATATAACTGTGTTAATTAGCAAGTGACACACTATGTGAGGAAATATGAGGTTGTCCACTTTGGCAGAAAGAATAGAAAGTAGAGTATAATTTAAATGGAAAGACAGCCTCTAGAATGTGGTGGTGCTGTTGCACCTGGGTATGTTCACGTGTGAATCACAAAATGCTAGACTGCAGGTAAAGCTGCAAATGCAAATGGAATGTTGACAAATAGAAGGTTTCTAAGTGTTGGTGGAGGGTAAAAATGGGGAAGTCCTGATTCAACTGTGCAGAGCAGTGGTGAGTCTGCACTCAGAGTGCAACCTAGAGGCTGTACTTGTCTGAACAGTTCCCAGAATCTAAACCCTAAGCATCCAAGATATGGGGCTCTCAGCCATAACTTGCAGACTCAGGTAGCCTTCCTCCCAGCCCTGTGTGTGCCAGATACCAGGCAGATAACTGAACCAAGTAAAGTTTCTGTGTTCAGTTGAATACTTTGCCAATTGGTTTAAGGTTGGATTAATAGTGTAGACACCCATTAGTGGTCATTGGTTCCTAAATCTGCTGTAAAGTCCAACTCCAGGGTAAACACCCCATTGCCACCTGCTTGGATACTGGCAAATGCCAACAGCATACAGAGTGAGTGGTGTTGAGTCAGTCAAAGGAAAGTAGAGAAAAACAGAGAAGAATGCAGTCAGTGATGCTTACTGTGATGAAGTGGGCCTTGTTTCCCATCACCAGAACCGTGATTCCTCCTATGCCAGACCAGCTTCCGAAGCCGCTTTAACGTCCCAATCCCTTCTGCGTCTTCACTGCCCGGCTCTACACTCTGAATAGAAAAGGAAGTATCAACATTGGGGAGACCAAGCGGAGGCTTGGGGACCGCTTTGCAGAACACCTCCACTTGGTTCGCAACAAACAACTGCACCTCCCAGTCGCGAACCATTTCCACTCCCCCTCCCATTCTTTAGACGACATGTCCATCATGGGCCTCCTGCAGTGCCACAATGATGCCACCCGAAGGTTGCAAGAACAGCAACTCTTATTCCACTTAGGAACCCTGCAGCCCAATGGTGTCAATGTGGACTTCACAAGCTTCAAAATCTCCCCTTCCCCCACCGCAACCCAAAACCAGCCCAGTTCGTACCCTCCCCCCACCGCATCCCTAAACCAGCCCAGTTTGTCCCCTCCCCCCACTGCATCCCAAAATGAGCCCAGCCTGTCTCCGCTTCCCCAACCTGTTCTTCCTCTCACCCATCCCTTCCTCCCACCTCAAGCTGCACCTCCAGTTCCTACCTACCACCTCATCCCACCTCCTTGACCTGTCCTTCTTCCCTGCCCCTCCCTACCTCCCCACCTATAGTCTCCACTCCACCTATCTTCTTTTCTCTCCATCTTCGGTCCGCCTCCCCCTCTCTCCCTATTTATTCCAGAACCCTCTCCCCAACCCCCTCTCTGATGAAGGGTCTAGGCCCGAAATGTCAGCTTTTGTGCTCCTGAGATGCTGCTGGGCCTGCTGTGTTCATCCAGCTCCACGTTTTGTTATCTTGGATTCTCCAACATCTGCAGTTCCCATTATCGCGAATTCTATATTGCCTGCTTTGGGTGGGCCTGTACTTAGTTACCGAATGAAGTTCATTCCTTTGGTTTGCGACAAACCATTCACCCCTGGAATCTGCCCAACGTTAAAACCACTGTGCACTGCATAGGCAGAGTAGGCCTGACAAAGCCTGGCTTCCTTATCCCTTACCTTCACCAGGTAATTGCCTTCATCATTCTTGACAGGTTCCTTGAGGAGGGAGTCGTCATTTTCTGGAATACGTAATAGGAAAAGGAGAGTCAGAGCTGAACAAGAACCCATGCGATAGCTGTTTATGTGTGTGTTCATATGAATGTGCCTGTGTGTCTGTGTTTCTTTGTGTGTCTACGTTTGTTTGTGTGTCTGTTTCTGTGAGTCTGTTTTTGCTTCTGTGTGTGTTTTTGCCTCTGTGTGTAATTTTGTGTCTGTTTCTGTGAGTTTGCTTGTGTTTCTGTTTGTATGTGTGCCTGCACACCCGTGTTTGTGTTTGTTGAAGTGTGTGTGTGTGTGTTTCTGCTTGTGTGATTCTGTACACATATATTTTGTGGCTGGGTGTGTGTTTGTGTGCATCTTTCTATCTCTGTGCCTGTGTGTGTGTGTACGCGTGTGAAAGAGTTTGTAAACGTCTGTGTACGTGTGTCATCTGTATATGATATGTTGCATCCTGGGCCTGGCTGCCTGCTTTTATATAGTTGGTAGTTGGTACAGATGAGCATGAAGCTTTTTGAAAGTCCAAACTGGGACAGATTGAAAAGCCATGGGAAGGTGGTGATCTACAATATGCGACACATTGAAGCAGGCAATGACAGGAGTCTGGGGGGAGAGGGACAGTTGAAGGTGAAAGCACCATGTGATGACATCTCCCAGAAAAAGTCTGGATAGAGGGGCAGCCCCATTCCTTCAAATGTTTAAATGGCATCATCAGCAACCAAACTGTTAGTGCCAAAGAGGTAGTGTTAACTTTCTTGAAGGTGCCGAAAGAACACTGGAAAGTCTGTTGCACAGAATGCCATGTGATGTGTTGGTTGCTTAGAAAGAGAAAGGGAACTGCACACAGATTTTCTCCCCACACTAAATTTATAGTGGACCGAAAAAAGACAACAAGCAGGAATATAATAAAATGTGAGGCTGGATGAACACAGCAGGCCAAGCAGCATCTCAGGAGCACAAAAGCTGACGTTTCGGGCCTAGACCCTTCAAGCAGGAATAGTTGGGTCAATTGAAATATTTTTAGAGAATCATCGGATACAGAGATTGTTAATGAGAAAGCAGGAGTGTCCTGGCCAAATTGGGACTACTCCCAGCAAAAATGAGAACATCTGGCCACCCTGTTGCTGTGTGTATTGTCTCCTATGTGAATGTGAACATTTGCATATGTGAGCCTGAGCATGTGTGTGATTCAAGTGTGCATGGGTTACACCTGCCCCCAAAGGAAGGAATTCTACGGGAATGAAAGGGTAGGAAAACGTAAAATCCATTCTCCTGGTCTTGCCCCATAAATTCAAAGAGGAATGCTACCCTTCAACAACACACCAAACAGGTCTCACTGGATTGAGGGATCTTACTTTGAATTCTACATTTCCAAACTTCATTTTCAAACTACAGCTGACCCCGCCACATTATACACTCTCTCACACAGTCCTTCTCTCATACCCCCACTCTCACACATTCATTCAGACCCTTTCCCTCCCTTACACACACATGCACACACACAGATACACACAGTCCTCTCTCTCTCCCACACACTCACACACTCACACACTCACACAGTCCTTCTCTCATACCCACACTCTCACACATTCACTCAGACTCTCTTCCTTCCTTACCCACACACAGGTACACACAGTCCTCTATCTCTCACACACACACACACACACACACACACACAAATCTATGGATGAATTTGCATTTGCAGATATATAATTGCAGATGCATTCTATTTTGTTCAAAAAGCGCACAATTTGCAGTCAGTCAATGTGGCAATTTATAAATTCCTACTTGGGAAATAAAACCAGTCTGACTTCATGTTAAAACGCAGACAGATTCTAAGCAAGGCCTCACACCTAAAATGCATTGTCAGACCTAAGCTGTTACCCCAGGCATACTGATAAAACTGTTAGTTATCTCAGGGAAGTGACTTGAAAGAAATTCTGGGATTTGCATATTAATCAATCCAAACTTGCATCTCCCTTCTAACTGATTGAAGATTTAACAGCCATCTTAGGCTTGTTCAATCCAATTACTCAGTTTTATGACACTTTGACCTTTTACTTAAAAATTCTGTGTCTGATGCCACCTGTCTCACAGACACCTGAAGAAAGAGCAAGGCTCGGAAAGCTTGTGTCTTCAACTAAAAATGTTGGACCATAACCTGGTGCTGCGTGACATTTGACCTTGCCCAGTCCACTTCCATATCATGGCTCCAATCCTGGAAATCACAGCAGGTCAGGCAGAATCTGTGGAGTGAAAGCAAGCTAATGTTTTGAATCCAGATAACTCTTTATTGAAGTTCTGACCCTCTGTGATTTCCAGCATTTTTTGTTTCCAGTACAGATTCCAGCATCTGCAGTAAATTTTCTCCAACTCCAATCTGATCAGTTGCATCTTCCGTTCCCTCCACCCTTGCATACTTATTGGTCATCACCTTGAATGCATCTATGCTGTTTTCTTCAACCACAAGTACCTAATTCTTGCAACTCTCTGAGTTAAATTGGAATGGCAAAAGCTTGTGTTTGCTAAAATAGCATTATTTATTTCTGCAACAATTGGGTTGATGCAAAAAGACACGAGAATATGTTCAACAAAAGCGTAGCTACAAACCAAAGGATGAACCATCGGACACCGGCCTCTGAGTAAAGTGTCTTTCCAAAAAAAAGAGAATTAAGACAGAAAATTAATATGCAACAATTAAACAAGGGGGGGCAAACATTTAGCTTAACGAGCAATGTAAATATAAGATGGAAGCACAAGTCTCTGTACTTGTACGCTTCCAAATGTTTCTATTGACAGCATCATGTGAGGCAATGAGTCAAAACAGAGATGCCATAAAGGACAGGACTGCAAGAAATGTTGTCTAATTTTGCAACAAATAAATTTGATCTACTCAGAGAAAGAGTGTATTTGACAAGCACATTATAACAAGCAGCAGACAGGCTCTATTTGAATGGTGCTCTGCAGCAAACAGTCGACTGAGAGCAATTTCAGCTTCTCCAGGTACGTAACTTTAAACCTCACATCCCTTAATTTAGTCAAATCCCAGATTCCTGAATTCCCTGTATTCAGTGGGATGTTGACACTTGGAGCTCACAGTTAGCACAGTCCCAGTGATGTAAGAGTTCAGTTTGACACGTCAGCCAAAACATTACTACTTCTGAAGTAGGAAAACTTTCATCTAAAAACAATTGATATCCAAAACCATTTGTTCAACTTACATCGCCTTTTTCAATCGTTTTTTCTCTCGCTTGCTTGCTTCAGAGAACTCCTAGGAATACATAGAGAATGAAATGTTATATTTTTCAAAAAGAACTGAACTTTCTTGGTATGCACCAATACAAGGGAGACTGGGGATATCACATCACTTTACTGAATGGAGTGTAAAAGTAGGAAGGTTTTCCTAAAAGTATACATGGCACTGTTCAGGCTGCAGCTGGAATACCATGAGCAGTTTTGGGCCCTTTATCCTAGGAAAGATATTCTAACTTTGGAGGCAGACCACAGAGGATTCATTCAATTGTCTGATGAAGAGAGGTTGAGTAAATTGGGACCGTAAGAACAATAAGAGGTTACCTGATCCAAACGTACAAAATTCTTAGGAGACTTGGCAGGGCAGATGAGGGGAGCTTGTTTTCCTTTGTGGGAGAGTCCAGGGTGTGGGGCCTCATCTCTGAATAAAAGATCGCATGTTTAACGCAGAGATAAGGAGGAATTTCTTCTCTGAGAGCGTAGTAAATTATGGAATTCTTTACCTCAGAGAGCTGTTGAGACTAGATCATTGAGTATATTCAGGGCTGAGAGAGACAGACTTTAAATTAGTAACAGAATTTGGGGTTATGAGGAAAAGGCAGGTAAGTGGGCTTGAGGATGATCAGCTAAATCTTGATTCCATTGAATGGTGGGGCAGACTCAATGGGCTGAATGGCCTACATCTACATCTTATGTTCTATTTGTATTACAGCCTGTGTACAAAATGTATCATTCTACAGCACGGAGAGACCTCTGAGTAACATATTCAATCCCTGTATTTCAGTAAAATGGTGTGATTGTTTCAGACTTCTGCAAACTATAAGTACATAAAGAAAAGTCACTGATCAAAAAGTTGTGATGGTACTTAATATAAGTTAATCAATAAGTCATAGGGTTACTGAAGTAATCTGATCTCATCTAATTTGAACATTTTATTGCTTTCCTTCGCAGCATCCTCAATACATATTTTCTCACTAGGATACAAACCCTAGAATCATTCAGCAATGAAGGACACTATTCAGACCAAAATACCTGTGCTGGCTCTTTTGAAGATTTACTTAAACTACCGGCCAAAGACCTGCAATTGCCTTCCCTTCTTGTAGATTTAAATACTACAGGTTAGGGAGGCAGGAACAAGCTGGCCTGGTTTGGCAATGTGGTCAGGAGAGGGGAGAATTTGAAGCCTGTGATAGCATTGGGCTGCATGAGTTCCCAAGCGAAATATGAAGTGCTGTTCCTGCAACCTTCAGGTGGCATCATTGTGGCATTGGAGGAGGCCCAGGATGGAGTCCAAATATACTTGCATTCCCCATACAGACGGCCTAAAGGCCCTCCGTTCCTTCTTGTCCCTCAGGCCCAACCAGTCCTCCTCCACTGTCACCCTCATCCGCTTACCTAAACTCGTCCTCAGCCTCAACAACTTCTCTTTCAATTCCTCCCACTTCCTACTGACAAAGGGGGTGGCCATGGATACCCACATGGGCCCAAGCTATGCCTGCCTCTTTGTATGTTATGTGGAACAGTCCCTCTTCCGAAGTTACACTGGCCCTAAACCCCACCTCTTCCTCCGTTACATTGACGACTGTATCAGCGCCTGCTCCCACAAAGATATCAAACAGTTCATCCACTTCATTAACACCTTCCACCCCAACCTTAAATTCACCTGGACCATCTCTGACACCTCTCTCTCCTTCCTGGACCTCTCTGTCTCCATCTCAGGCAACCACCGACAAACCGATATCCATTTCAAGCCCACCTACTCCCATAGCTACCTCGAATACACCTCCTCTTACCCACCTTCCTGCAAAAATGCCATCCCCTATTCCCAAATCCTTTGCCTCCATCGCATCTGCTCCCGAGAAGAAGCATTCCACTCCTGGATATCCCAGATGTCCTCATTTTTCAAAGACTGCAACATCACCACCCCACCCCTCAGTGGTCAAGAACACCCTTGACCGTGTCTCCCGCAATTCCCGCAACACATCCCTCACACCCTGTTTCAGCAATAGCAACCAAAAAAGAATCCCCTTCATCCTCACACACCACCCCACCAACCTCCGGATACAACGCATCATCCTCCGACACTTCCGCCATCTACAATCCGACCCCACCACCCAAGAC
The DNA here is from genome assembly GCF_030684315.1 of Stegostoma tigrinum. Taxonomy (NCBI): domain Eukaryota; kingdom Metazoa; phylum Chordata; class Chondrichthyes; order Orectolobiformes; family Stegostomatidae; genus Stegostoma; species Stegostoma tigrinum. Next base: position 7,877,802 of record NC_081365.1, read on the forward strand.
AATCTTCCCTCCCCACCCTTATCTGCTTTCTGGAGAGACCACTCTCTCTGTGACTCCCTTGTCCGCTCCACACTCCCCTCCAACCCCACCACACCCGGCACTTTCCCCTGCAACCGCAGGAAGTGCTATACTTGCCCCCACACCTCCTCCCTCACCCCTATGCCAGGCCCCAAGGAGACCTTCCACATCAAGCAGATATTCACCTGCACATCTGTTAATGCGGTTTTCTGTATCCGCTGTTCCCGTTGTGGCCTTCTCTACATCAGGGAAAACAAGCGGAGGCTTGGGGGTGGCTTTGGGGAACACCTCCGCTCGGTTCGCAATAAACAACTGCACCTCCCAGTCGCGAACCATTTTAACTCCTCCTCCCATTCCTTAGACGACATGTCCATCATGGGCCTCCTGCAGTGCCACAATGATGCTACCCAAAGGTTGCAGGAAGAGCTACTCATATTCCACTTGGGAACCCTGCAGCCCAATGGTATCAATGTGAATTTCACAAGCTTCAAAATCTCCCCTCCCCCTACCGCATCCCAAAACCAGCCCAGCTCATCTCCACCTCCGTAACCTGTCCTTCCTCTCACCCATCTCCTCCTCCCACCTCAAGCTGCACCTCCATCTCTTACCTACCAGCCTCATCCCGCCTCTTGACCTGTCCATCCTCCCTGGACTGACCTATCCCTTCCCGACTCCCGACCTACACTCATCTTTACTGGCTCCACCCCCTCCTCTTTGACCTGTCCGTCTCCTCTCCACTTATCTTCTCCTCTATGCATCTTCTGTCCGCCTCCTCCTCGCTCCCTATTTATTTCAAAACCCCCTTCTCCTTCCCCATTTCTGAAGAACAGTCTAGGCCACTAAACATCAACTTTCCTGCTCCTCTACTGCTACCTGGCCTGCTGTGTTCATCCAGCACCCCACCTTCCTATCCCTTGTTCATGTACTAGATGCCTTTTAAAAGTTGTAATTGCAGCAGCTTTCACCAACTCCTCTGGCAGCTCATTCCATACGTGCACCACCCTCTGTGTGAAAAAGTTGCCATTATGCCTCTCTTAAATATTCCCCTCTCACCTGAAATCTGTGGCCTCTAGTTTTGGACTCCCCTACCCAGGGAAAAAGACCTTGGCTATTCACCGAATCCATGCTCCTCGGGGTTTTATAAGCCTCTATAAGGTCACCCCTCAGCCTCCAACACCCCAGGGAAAATAGCCCCAGCCTATTCAGCCTCTCTGTAAGGCTCAAACCCTCCAAACCTGACAACATCCTTGTAGATCTTTTCTGAACCCTTTCAAGCTTCACACCATCTTTCCTACTGCAGGGAGATCAGAATTGAAAGCCATATTCTTAAAGTGGCCCTAACCAATGCCCTGTACAGCTGCAACATGACCTCCCAACTCCTGTACTCAATGCACTGACCGAAGGAAAGTGTACCAAATGCCTTCTTCACTATCCAGTCTACTTGGGACTCCACTTTCAAGGAACTATGAACCTACACTCCAAAGCTTGTTTGTTCAACAACACTCCCTATGAGTTTCTATTCGATGCATATCAGAAAAGAGAAAAAGAAATTCTGCATTTTCATGATAACAAGCTGTAGAGCTGGATGAACATAGCAGGCCAAGCAGCAGGAAAACTTTCCTGCTCCTAAGATTCTGCATGGCCTGCTGTGTTCATCCAGCTCTACACCTTGTTATCTTGGATTCTCCAGCATCTGCTGTTCCTATTATCTCTGCATTTTCATAGTGACTTTTATAACATCATGAAGTCACAAGGTGTTTCACAGCCAGTAAATCTCTGAAATTCAGCAACCATTGTAATGTCAGAAATGTAGTGGAGAATTTATGCATCACAAACAGCCCAGAGAAAATAACCCAGTAAATCTATTATTTTCTCTTCATGTGATTGGAGGGATAAGCGCTGGCTCCAGCTACAGGGTCAATGCTTCTGCAAATGATCTTTTAAATCCACTTGAGAAAGCAGGCAGGGCCTTGGGTTAACATTTCTTCCAAATCATTGCAACTCAGAGACTCCTGACCCAGTAGTGAGAGGGCTCGCCAAACAGCTACAGCTGGCAAAATTTCTTACATTTGCTGCGACACAAACGATTCCACAAAGCCAGGGAAAAGCCTGGAATCATTTGAAATGTGAACGCAAGAAATAGGGACATTAGTTTGTCACTCAGCCCCTTGTGCCTCTTGATTGATCTAACGTAACCTTATTTCCACCTCCTGTCTGCCTCATGGATGTTTGACTCCCTTTATCAATCAGCAACCTCTCTAATTCACTCAGAGATAGTAAGAACTGCCAATGCTAGGGTCTAGACCCAAAACGTCAGCTTTCCTGTTCCTCTGATGCTGCCTGGCCTGCTGTGTTCCTCCAGCTCTACACTGTGTTATCTCAACCTGTCTAACTCAGCCTCAAGTACATTACAGACAGCTTCCACTGCAGGAGGTATGTCCAAAGACATGCAGAAATCTTTGCCCTTTCCATCTTAAATGGCAGACCTCCTAATATGTTTAAACATGCCTTGTGGTCCTAGTCTTGCCAACGGCTGCCCCCCCAACCCCCAACTCCGACTTGAACCATCAGGAAAATTGCAGAACTGAAGTTTTGAGGAAGGGCCACCTGACCCAAAAGGTGAACTCCGATTTCTGTCCACAGATGCTGCCAGAGCGGCTGAGATGTTCCAGCAGTTTCTGTTTGTGTTTCTGATCTCCAGCATCTGCAGTGCTTTTGGTTTTTTAATGAATTGAATCATCCAATCAGCATCCATCCAGTTACAAGCTCTTGCAATTACACATTTTAATAAGATCACCTCTTACTTTTCCAAACTCTACCGAGTTAAGGTCCATCCTGTTCAAACTTCATTTCCTGAGATTTTATGAAAAGGGACAGATAAAACACAACACCAATATTGCAGAAACATTGGTCAGAGCTGGAATTATTCCTGGGGTTTAAGGAGTTGAATATGAGACCAGGTTACATCAACTCAATACTCTCTTCACTGTAGGAGATTAGGAGGTTATCTGATCAAGCTGATTAAAAGCATGAAAGGATTTGATGGTGTAAATATCAAATCTACTTCAAGTGCTGAGTGCTATTTTTGAGACACCATTTCCTCTGGTGAGACACTCAAGACTGACACAGACTTGAAATAAAATGAAAAAGGAAGAAAGGCTTCCATTTATCTAGCATTTTTCACAGCCCCTGGCTGCCTCAATCTATATTGGTTTCAAAGAGGCAATTATTGAAGCAAGGCTGCTATTTTAATTCAAAATGCTCAGAGTTGGGCTGTTCAGTGTCAATGTCATGAATGATGGCTTGACCAAAACGGTTCGAAACCCCAAACTTTCTCACTGACCCTCCATTCACAAAAAAAAAGGTGCAGGGATTGTCATTTATGGAAATAGCTCTGAAACTGTTCATGTTGGAGACTGCAATAGGCTCCACCCAATCTGAGCATGTCAGATACACTTGGTGAAGAATGGGAGAGGAGTCCAGGTGGAAAACCAGCAGGGGCGTGACATGTCATTTCTGGCTCCCGATAGCCTTAGTAATTATATCTAACTTATAATAATAACTGTTGCATCTTTTAAACAGCAGTGTGGTGCCACAGTGGTTAGCACTGCTCTCTCACAGTGCCAGGGACCAGGATTCACTTCCATCCTTGGGTGCCTGTATGGATTTTGCATGTTCTCCCCATGGGTTTCCTCCCAGTGCTCTGGCTTTCTCCCACAGTCCAAAGATGTGCATGTTTTGAAGGTTGGTCATGCTTAATTGCCCGACTGTGTACAGGCTAGGTGTGTTAGCCATGGTAGATGTGGATTAACAAGGATGAAGTAGTGAACTGGATCTGGGTGGATGCTCTTCAGAGGGCCAGTCCAGGATCAATGGGCTGAATGGTCTCTTTACACACTGTAGCATTCTATGTTTCTATCCACTGCTGTCATGCAATAAGATGCTTCTTGTTGCCAAGACAGCTGCACTTTCGACAAGACTTGCATAAGTTTGTCCCTGACCTCTGTTGACTAAACAATCCCTTGGACCCAATCTAGAAAAGAGCATTAACAGCAGTACCTGCTTCTGCAAAATATACAACGTGACGATCAATTGTGGGATTGATTCTGAAATAATTCAAGGTACCAAAGCTGAAAACAAAAATCCAGGGAGAAAATATTTTCAAAAGACAAGTACGTTTATCACTTGAAGAACATGATAACTTTGAGAATATTCAGGCTGACAGTTAGCAGCAACAACTTCTTGAACAGACATGCGCTCATCAGAACATGTGGGAAATACGCTTTTAAGTTAAAACCTTCACCTGCCAAGAGGCGCAAAGCGATAATGTTCGAGTTAGGTTAGAGAGAAAAAGCAAACGCAAGTCACACTTGGCAATTACAAAGCTCTTCAGGATGAAGGACTAATTATACTCGTCCTGATGTGAAATAACAAGGCGTAGAGCTGGATGAACACAGCAGGCCAAGCAGCATCAGAGGAGCATGAAAGCAGATGTTTCGGGTTGAGGCTTTCTGAAGAAGGGTCTAGGCCCGAAATAACAAAGCGTGGAGCTGGATGAACACAGCAGGCCAAGTAGCATCTTACTATCTCTCGGCCCAAAATGTCAGCCTTCCTGCTCCTCTGATGCTGCCTGGCCTGCTGTGTTCATCCAGCTCCACACCTTGTTATCTCGGATTCTCCAGCATCGGCAGTTACTACTACCTCATCCTGTTGTGAGTTTGGTTTGTGTAAAAGCATTTTGAAGCTCCATAAATTAAGTTTAAAAAGTCCTGTGAGCAGGAGATGGTGCTTTGGGCCAGCCTGGGCCTAAGGAACACTTAGCCATGAGCTTCCTGTCATTGCGATGGGTACCGCAAAGCAAGGCAAGTAAAATTAAGGGATAGTAAATGAATTAATATCAAGAGCAGAGCTTTGGAAATGCCATGGAGCAGATTTAATGTGACAAAAGAACACGTTATAAAGGTTTAGAAGATAGAATCTGACACGAGTGGATACTCAGAAGAGTTTTAAGGCTGATATATAAAGTCAGGAAATATGTAATTTAAATCACAAATTAGGCAGCTGGATTTATTATGCCAGCAACCACAGAGATTTATTTGAAAAGCTAGGGAAAGGGATGTGTAACGTGCGTTAAGCCATTGAATGTAAGCAAATGTCCGTTTTGCCTACAAAAGAAAAGAGATTCCTACACTTTGGGTACAGAATGATGGACTACCTCCCTTCACCCTCAGTGGGGAGGAAACATCCATTTTGATCTCAAAAGACTTGCAGAATGCTCACAGAGAGTAACTCAGATTGACAGTTTGTTACTTCACAGAATGCACAGGAGGAAAACACGACAAGTTTGCCATAATACAGGATTAAAAGCGTTATTAGAATAAAGAATACAACATTACTATAATACAGAGTTTAAGAGATTGTAAACAACCACAAGAAAACAGCTTTGCTATCATGCAGATATATCCAACCTTGATTTAATGCAAGGTTAAAGCTTAAAAGCCTACAGATTCCACCACCATTGAAATGCTGCAGATTTAAAGCAGCTTTAAAGAATAAATAATCCTAGTAAGAAGGAAATGGTACGAGTAATAATACTGCCACAAATGTCATGTTTGATGTTACAAACGGGCCCATCTAAACACGGGATTGGACATTTAGAGGAAACAATTCTCAAGATATGGAACTGTTTCAAAATTAAGCACTGAATCTCAAGCTGAAATGTATATAAACTGTTGAATTCAAAAGATCCTCTGCTGATGATGTTATAAATTGCTAAAATACAAAAGGAGGCACAGATGCTTTCAAAGAAGTTCTTCAAACTTTTGATTCTTTTAACTTGAGAACAACCAAAATTCTCGATAGGCCAAGATTTCACAGCAGAGTTAAACATTGAGAACAATCTGTAGATAATTTCATCAATGAACCCTGCAGTTTAGAGGAATGTGAGTATGGAGCTTTGAAATCAGAATTCGTACGTGGCAAAATTGTTGTTGAAATAATTGATACAGTCCAAAGAACATTTGTCACGGCTGAAAGTTATTCAAATTATGAGAAGCAGGAACCAGGGAGACTCACAGAAAGGCCCTGAGATAAAACGGGCCATCTTTGTCTTATGTGTATTTAAGGCAGAGATAGATAGATTCTTTATCAATAGGAGAATCAAGGGTTTATAGGGAAAATGCAGGAAAATGGAAATGAGGAATCTTGAATTAGCCATGATCCTATTGAAGGGTGGAAGAGGCTCGAAGCACCAAACAGCCTACTCCTGGTCCGATTTCTTACGGTCAGAGGCTAACAATAGACACAATTAGCAAGCCAGCAACAAAGATTCAGCAAACTGCAGATAAAAGCAGTCAGTGTCAATTCCGCGCAGCAAAAAAATGCCTCTCAGGTGCAAGCAGTGCCCAGATAAAAGCAAAGAATAATAGACCTGGAAAACTAAGGTTGCTTCTGGAAGTAGAACAGAGTAAGATGCAGTTTCTGAGCAGCAACAAATCAAATGCTTTATACAAAGATATTACTGTGATTGAACCACCCCTACTGGAAAGGATACCGGAGACATTCTCTGGTAAATTTAGTGATTCAACCTATTTGATTATGTCAATGGAATCTCATTAATTTTAAGCTTGATACATGAGTGAGTTAATTTTCTTGCCAGATCAATGGCAGTAGAAACAGAAGCTATACTGTACAGATGTAAAGCCCTATTTTGAGTCTCAACAATATATCACATCTCATCTTTCCTTCACTCACAACCTATTTTTCCCTGTGTGTGTGTGTGTGTGTGTGTGTGTGTGTGTGTGTGTGTGTGTGTGTGTGTGTGTGTGTGTGTGTGTGTGTGTGTGTGTGTGTGTGTGTGTTTGTGTGCCTGTCTGTAACGGGGAGTTTATACGGGGATCAGAGTTTTAACTTGTTGCGTTATGTGTCGACAGTTTATAAATGCTTACCTGTAACTCAAAACTATCTATCTTGTGATAAATAGTAATTCGTGTACAGTTCAGAAGTCTGATCAGTGCTTTCTATTGACCTGGTCTGTTATTTAGGAAAATTGGGGAATTTTATGATGACTCTGGAAATAGTAGGGCTTGATTTCAAGTATATTACCCCAGTGCGGCGAAGCAAGAGACTTGGTAATTACCTTTGATCAGCTGAAATACCCTGGTGCCTGTTGCAATCATGCAATAAATTACATTTTAGTGTCTGTTTCTGTTAAGCCTCACCAGTGGTTCATTCTCTGACACTGTCAACCAAACAGGCCCTTAGACTCAGTGTAAAAAGGAGGATTGGTGCCAGCGCAGCACTCCATGCCATCCACTGAAGCAGTTGTACTGTATATAGTTACAAAAGGAATAACTGAAGCTTTCACAGTTAAGGCCAATGGGCTTTATGGATGCTAAAGGTATTGAGATACAATAAACTTGTAAGCTCAGCTCTAGTATAGTGCACAGTTCTAGGCACCACATTCCAGCCAAGATGTGATTGCATTGGAGAGATGGCAGAAGCGACTTACAAGAATGGTTCCCGGAACGAGAAACTTCAGCGATGATGGATTAAAGAAGTCGCGACTATTGAGATGATCTTCTTTTCGGTGAGAAGAAGGTGGAGAGGAGATCTGAGGGAGGTTTTAAAAATCATGAGTGAGCTGGGTAGAGGAGATAGGGACAAACTGCTCCACTCCTGAAAGAAAAATGAGCAAGGGGGAATGGAGTTAAAACAGTGTGTACACGAAGCCAGGGTGAGTTGAGGAAAAAAGAGACTTTTGTTACAAAGCAAGTAGTTAGGGCGTGGAATGCACTGCCCGGAAATGTGATAGAGGCAGATTCAATTGAGACATTCAAGTGGAGATTGGATAGTTATTTAGATAGAAATGGTGTGTGAGATATGGAACAAGGCAGAAACTAGGGAGTAGAACCAATGCAAACATGATGGGCTGAATGGCTTCATTCGGCACTGTAACAATTCTGTGATTCTGTGACTCTCTCGTTCCTAATGTGTCAGTATTCAGAGCAAACTTCAGAATTTTTAGCCAAAAATAGCGAACAGCACTTGACGTCTCAGCTTTCTTTTCTGTAGCTCTGTACTTTTGCTTTATTTTTGACAGCTTTTTGAGAGATTTACTTTTAGTCTCCTTTGTGAGAAAGGGGTTGGAAGGGGGAAGGAGAATAAAGAACTTTTAAAAAAAGAAAAAAGAGGTTGGCCTGAAATTGCAGTTTCCAGATGCACCACACGGGAAGCTGTTGAGTTCCAGGGCCCAGCATAATGCTCACTTTGTGTTCCTCTCAGCCAGAAGAGTTAGACAGGCCAGGGATTGGGTTCAGACCACCAGATAAAAGCAAAATATGGTGGATACTGGAAATCCAAAACAAAGAGAGTGCTGGAAAAGCTCAGCAGCTCATTTCAAGTGGAGTTTGCCCTGTGCGAAGCTCAGAGAATTTCATAACATCGTTCAAGAGTTTCCAGGATCGCACACTGCAATGTTTTCACTTACCCAGGATTCTGATTTTCGTGCCAGCTTCCGGGTTGGAGTAGGGTCCAACACAGATGGATCAATAACATCAGCTCCACTGGTCAAGCCTTGGTTATTCGGATGAGCTTTAACAGGTTCATAGAGACTATCCATGGAACCTTCCTGTGTACAATGAGATCAAACCATGTTGTTAAAGCAAAGTCATGATGGGGATAACCCAGTGTGGAGCTGGAGGAACACAGCGGGCCAGGCAGCAGCAGATGAGCAAGAAAGCTAACATTTTGGGTCGGGGAAGAACGGTCTGCTGTGTTCCTCCAGCTCCACACTGTGTTATCTCTGACTCCTGCATCGGCAGTTCTTACTGTCTCTGACATGAAGGGGATGGTGTCAGTTCTCAGACAGGGCAAGTTACCATTTTCAACCAGTGAGAATTTAACCACATCCTCTTCTTCTGCGATGGCACTACCATTGTCAGAATTACACCTCCTAGTGATTATTAGCGACCAGAATCTGAAATGGATCAGACTTGTAAATACTGTAGCTACCATGGCAGGTCAGAGTCTGGGAATCCTGAAGTGAATAATTTACCTCTTAAATCCCCAAAGTCTGTCCTCCATCTGCAAGGCCCAAGCCAGGATTATACATAGAAAGTAGGAGTAGGCCGTTCGGCCCTTTGATGTGACCATGGCTGGTCATAAGTGTGACGTTATACTCCCCATTTTCCTGGATGGATGCCACTCCAACATTTAAGAAGCTCAACCATCCAAGACAAAGCAGCCCACTTGATTGTCAGCCCATTCAACATCTGAAACATTTACTCTGTCCATCACCAACATATCATGGTCACAGTGTGAGCCATCTACAAGATACACTGCAGAAAATTACCCAGGCTCCTTCAACAGCAACATCCAAATCTGGAGCCTCTCCCAGCCAGAAGATCAAGGGCAGCAAGACACATTGGGGCACCACCATATGAGGGCACCCACCAAGACACACACTTTCTTCATTCAGAATTATTTGCCAATTGTCACTGAATCAGAATCCTGGGATTTCATCCCTAACACCTCAGTGGAGGTACCTACAACAGATATCTTAAGAATGAGGAGTGGTGAGGTAGTGGTGCAGAGGTGATGCCATGGGACAATTACTCTAGAATCCCAGACTTATATGCTAGTGAAGTGACTGAATCGTGCCTTAGTGTATTATTGAAATCCAAATTGATAATTGACCTGTTAACCATTGTCATCAAAACCCATTTGGTTCACTAATTCCCTTTAAGGAAAGAACTCTGTTGTCCATACCAGGTGCGGTCTGCGTGAGACTCATAAGACCCGGGAGCAGAATTAGGTCATCTGGCCCATCGATTCTGCTTTGCCATTTGATCATGGCTGATTTGTTCCTCAACCCTATTCTTCTGCATCCATCCCATAACCTTACTAATCAAGAACCTATATAAACTAACTCCACAGAGACCGGTATCCCATCACCAAGTCAGCCTTTATTTCCACATGGAGAGTTCTTGATGCTGATCCAGCTCCCTCAGAGCCAGCTCTCAGAGCGCGCAGCGCCTCTGACACTCCTGTTTATATCTGTCAGCCAGGGCTCCCCAATTGGGCCAGATTAACAGCCCAAATCAAGGAAATCATATTCCATTATGTTCGTCTTGTTTAAATTCAATGACTTGGCCTCCCAGCCCTCTGCAGCAATGAGTTCCACAGATTCATTGCCCTTCTGACAGAAGAAATTCCTTTTTGTCTCAGTTTTAAAGGGTTGTCTCTTCATTCTGAGCCTGTGCCTCTGATTCTAGTCCTTCCTACAGGTGGAAAGAGCTTTTCTATGTCCACTCTACCCAGGCCTCTCAGTATCCTGTAAGTTTTAATGAGATCTCCCATCATCCTTCTAAATTCCATCAAATACAAACACAGAATCCTCAACTGCTCCTCATACGACAAGCCCTTCATCCCCTGGATAATTTTTGCAAACATCCTCTGGACCTCCTCCAAAGAGTGCACATCCTTCCTCACATAAAGGGCCCTAAACTTTTCTCAATATTCCAAATGCAGTCTGACCAGAGCCTTTAAACAGCCTCAGCAGTACTACTCCACCCTTGCGTTCTTACCATCTTGAAATGAATGCTAACATTTCATTTGCCTTCCTAACTGCCAACTGAATGTGCATGTTAATCTTAAGACAATTTTAAACTGGGACTCCCAAGTCCCGTTGTACTTCAGATTTCTGTAGCCATATCCCATTGGGAAAACAGACTATGTCTCTATTCTTCCTGCCAAAGTGAATAACTTCACGCTTTCCCAGGTTGTACTCTATTTAATACTTCTTTGCCCAGTCTCCTAGCTTGTCCAAGGTCTTCTGCAGCATTCCTGTTTCCTCAACACTTACCTGCTCTTCCACTTATCTTCGTGCCATCTGAAAACTCAGCAACAATGCCCTCATCCAGAACGTTCCTATAAAATGTGAATAGCTATTGTCCACTGACCCCTGCGTAACTCCTATAGTCACTGGCTGCCATCCTGACAAAGATCCCTTTATCCCCATTCTCTGCCTTCTGCCAGTCAGCCAACACTCTATCCATGCCAGTACCCTGCTCCTAACACCATAGTCTCTTGTCTCATTTAGCAGCCTCTGGAAATCCAAATAGCTCACAACTACTGGCTCTATTTTGTCTAACTTGGTCATTACTTCCCCAAAGAATTCCAACAGATTTTGCAGGCATGATGTCCCTTTGATGAAGCCATGCTGACTCAGTGCTATTTCACCATGCACTTCCAAGTACATCCTTAATAATGGACTCTAAAATCAACCAAGATCAGGATAACATCCTATGGATTCCTGTCTTCTGCCTCCCTTCTTTCTTAAACAAAGGTGTTGCATTGGCCATTTTCCAATTCTATGAAACCCTGCCCCTACAATCTCCTCAGCTATCTCCTTCAGAACTCTGGGGTATGGTCCATCTGGTCCGGGTGATTTATCCACCTTCAGCCCTTTCAGCTTCCCCAACACTTTCTCCTTAGTGATGGCCAATATACCCATCCCTGACTCCTGACTCTTGAAGCTCTGCTATGCTACTAGTGTCTTCCACTGTGAAAAGTGATGCAGAGTACGTATTCAGTTCTTCTGCTATTTCTTTATATCCCGTTACTACTTATCCAGCCTCATTTTCCTGCAGTCCAATATTCAATCATACCTCTCTCTTACCTTTTGATTGATTGATTGACTGATTGATTTGATTTATTGCCATATGTGTTGAAGTACAGTGAAAAGCTTTGTTTGTGAGCAGTAGAGGAAGTAAGCAAGGACAAACAGATCATAGGGTGCTTGGACAGAGTGAGGCATACAGGTTACCCTGCACAGGAGATGCATGAAGCAAGATCAACATTAACAAGATTGATATTATTTGAAGTAAGAGACCCCATTCATCAGTCTAATAACAGCGGGGAAGAAGCTGTTCTTCAACCTGCTGGTGCGAGCGTTCAAGCTTCTGCATCTGCTGCCTGATGGAAGAGGTTGTAGGAGGGCATTACTGGGTTGGGAGGGGTCTTTGATGATGTTGGCAGCCTTTCTACGGCAACAAGAAACGTAAATGGAGTTGATGGATGGGAGGTTGGCTTCCATGATTTAATATATCTAAAAGATTTCTTGCAATCCTCTTTTACATTACCAGCTTCCTTACCCTCATGTTTCATTCTTCCGCCTCCTTTTTGCTCTTTTTAGTTATCCTCTGCTTGCTGTTTAAATGCTTCCCAATCTCTGGCTTCCCGCTAACCTTTACCACATGATGTACTTTTTCTTTTGCTTTTGTGCTGTACTTGACTTCCCTCATCAGTCATAGTTTCCTCATCCTCCTGACAGTTCTTTCCTTCTTCCTCTGGTCGCCCCATTACAGGAAGGATGTGGAAGCGTTGGAAAAGGTGCAGAGGATATTTACCAGGATGTTGTCTGGTCTGGAGCGCAGGCCCTATGAAGAAAGGCTGAGGGACTTGGGTCTGTTCTCATTGGAGAGAAGGAGGCTAAGAGGGGATTTAATAGAGACACACAAGATGATCAGAGGATTAGATAGGGTGGACAGTGAGAGTCTTTTTCTGAGGATGATGACTTCAGCTTGTACAAGGGGGCATAGCTACAATTGAGGGGTGATAGATGTCAGATGTCAGAGGCAGGTTCTTTACTCAAAGAGTGGTAAGGGCGTGGAACGCCCTGCCTGCCAATGTAGCCATATTAGGGGCATTTAAACAGTCCTTGGATAAGCATATAGATAACGATGGGACAGTGTAGGGGGAGGGGCTTCAATTAGTTCACAGGTCGGTGCAACATCGAGGGCTGAAGGGCCTGTTCTGCGCTGTGTTGTTCTATGTTCTATGTTCTATGGAATGAATTTCTGTTGTGCCTCCCGAACTACCCCCAGAAACTCCATCATTGCTGCTCCACTGATTTCCCCGCTAGGCTCCCATTCCAATCAACTCTGGCCAGCTCCTCCCTCCTGACTTTGTAGTTACCTTTCCTCAGTTATAATACCGTTACTTCTGATTCCAACTTCTCCCTTTCATCTGCAGGGTGATTTCTACCAGACTATGGTCACTGCCCCCTGGGGGTTCCTTTGCCTTAAGCTCCCTGATCAAGTCTGCCTCATTACACATCACCAAATGCAGAGTTGCCTGTTTCCGAGTGGGCTGTACCACAAGCTGTTCCAAAAAAGCCATCTCATAGACATTTCATAAATTCCTTTTCGTCAGATCCACTACCAACCTGATTTTCCCAGTCCACACGGTATTTTGAAACCCCCATGATTATTGCAATAGTGCCTTTCTTACATGCCTTTTGTGTCCCCTGACGCATTTTCTTCCCCACACTATTCCCATCAGTGTTCTTCTCCTTGTACGGTTCCTTAGCACTACCCACACAGGCTCCATGCCTTCCGACTCTATGTCACTTCTTGATATTGAATTATCTTCATTCCTTACTAACAAGGCAACCCCGACCTCACTGCCCATCTGCCTATCCTTTCGATAGGCCGTGTATCATTGGAGATTTAGCTCCCAGCCTTGGCCCCCCTGCAGCCATGTCTCTGTGATACCCACAAAAACATTCCCATCAATTTCAATCTGTGCTCATTTACCTTGTTTTGTACACTGCATGTATTTAAGTACAACACCCTCAGTCCTGTGAGCAGAGATAGAACATAGAATATAGAACATTACAGCACAGTACAGGCCCTTCGGCCCTCAATGTTGTGCCCATCTGTCATACCAATCTGAAGCCCATCTAACCTACGCTATTCCATGTACATCCATATGCTTGTCCAGATAATGGGAAGTGCAGATGCTGGAGAATCCAAGATAACAAAGTGTGAAGCTGGATGAACACAGCAGGCCAAGCAGCATCTTAGGAGCACAAAAGCTGACGTTTTGGGCCTAGGCCCTTCTTTAGAAGGGGATTGGATGGGTTCAATATTTAGTTTAAAGCCCTATCCTCAACCCCAAATATGTGATTCAAATATATGACTCTGGTCCCAACATGCTTCAGGTGGAGCCCTTCTCATCGGAACAGCTCCTTCCTTCCCAGTACTGGGGCCAATGTCCCATGAATTCAAACCTATTTCTCCCACACCAATTTCTGAACCACGTATTTGTTTATTTAATTTTCTTGACCCTACTTATGGCTCAGGTAGTAACCCAGAGATTATTACTTTTTTGGTTCTGCTTTCCAATTTAGCCCCTACCTGCTCCTATTCTCTCAGCAGAATCTCTTTCTACAAATATCATGGGTATCCATCATCCCCCTCTGACTCTAAGTTCCTCTGCTGCCCAGATGAGATATCCCTGAACCTGAGCACCAGGCTTTCAGGGCTCTCGATCCAAAGCATAGACTCGAATAGAGTCTATGCTCTGACTATACTAGACCTGATTACAAATACATTTCTCCTTTTGCCCCCCCCCCCACCTTGAATGGTTCCCTGTACCACAGTGCTATGCCCGAAACATCAGCCTTCCTGCTCCTCTGATGCTGTTTATTCTACTGTGGTTATCCATCTCTACACCTTGTTACCACAGTGCTATGGTCAGTTTTCTCATCCTCCAGCAGCCCCTACTCCCACCCCTACAGGGAGCAAGAATCTTAAACATGTTAGACAAGCCTTCAGTCCTACCTCCTGGGTCCCTCCATCTGCTTCCTCATAGTCATACCCTGTTCCTCCAACCACTGGCCGAATATGAAGTAGTTAATGAAAGGGGATGTGCCTGCCTCCTGCCTCCTGCCTCCTGCCGCCTGCCACAGAACATCCAGATAGCTCTGCTCCTCCTGTTGTGTCACAGCATTCAACTCTGAGCTGGAGTTCCTCAAGTAGCCAACACTCGCTATAGATGAGGCCACTACGAATCACAATGCAGGTACAGCACATCACACAGCCTGACATCTCTATTTTCATCACTTAATTCTTAAATTGATTTTTAAAAATTTTGCACTTATCTTTTAGCTGTAAATATTTCCCCCATTTATCTTCAACCAGAAAGTAGCCTGTAATAGATAGTCAAATTCTTTCTCCAACCAATGAACTTACAGATTACCTGTGATGTCACTTTCTTTTGCTGGGCGCTGATCCTGGGTCTTAATTTATCCTATCTTAACAAAACACCCTTCAAACTATGAGCCAAAAATAAGCAAGTAAAAAGTACTCTTCCCCTCTGCACCAAATTCCCACACTGCCTCTCAACTCCCCAAGCTATATACTCACTCAGGCTGTGTTTCACTCCTGCTGGGATCTCACCTTCCTGACCCTGCAAAGCTGACTCCAAGCCCACAGCAATGTGGTTGACTCCTTCCTGTCATCTGAAATGGTTTAGCAAGCCCCTCAGCTCAAGAGCAGTAAGGGATGGATGATAAATGCTAGTCTAGACAGCAACACACATGCTCCATGAATGGATCAAAAAGAAAAGCAACTCTCTAGCCCTTTCTCAAGGGCATCAAAGGGTGGGTGACAAATACTGGCCAGTATCATCCATATTTAAAGAGGTCTGTTTTTCAGAATGGAGATCAGTAACCAGTGGTGTTCCACAGGGATCAAACTTAGGTCCTCTGTTGTTTGTATTATAGATAAATGATCTGGAGGAAAATGTGGGTGAGCTGATTAGTTAGTTTGCAGATGACACGAAGGTTGGTGGAGTTGCTGATAGTGCCAATGATTGCGAAAGGATACAACAGGATATAGATAGATTGGCAACTTGGGTGCAGAAATGGCAGATGGAGTTTAATTCCAACAAATGTAAGGTGATGCATTTTGGAGGATCAAATTTCGGTATAAATTATACTATAAATGGCCGAGCCCTTAGGAAGATTAACGTACAGATGGATCTGGGCGCGCAGGTCCACTGTGCCGTAAAAGTGGCAACATCGGTGGCCAAGGTGTTGAAGGAAGCATATGGCGTGCTTGCCTTCATCACACGGGGCGTGGAGTACAATAGTTGGCAAAACATGTTGCAGCTATATAAAACCCTTGTTAGGCCACATTTGGCAAACTGTGCGCAGTTTCGGTCGCCACATCACCAGAAGGACATGGAAGCTTTGGAGGGGGTGCAGAGAACGTTCACCAGGATGTTGCCTGATCTCCAGGGAATTAATTATGAGCAAAGGTTAAGAAGATGAGATTGTTTTCACTGGAAAGATGGAGGCTGAGAGGAGACCTGACAGAGGTCTACAAAATTATGAGATGCATAGATGG
This sequence comes from Stegostoma tigrinum, assembly GCF_030684315.1. Classification (NCBI taxonomy): domain Eukaryota; kingdom Metazoa; phylum Chordata; class Chondrichthyes; order Orectolobiformes; family Stegostomatidae; genus Stegostoma; species Stegostoma tigrinum. Next base: position 7,894,016 of record NC_081365.1, read on the forward strand.
GATGGATGGTCAGGGTCAGTTTCAATCACAGGGGGGCACAGGCTCAAGGTGAGAGGGCAAAAGTTTAAGGGAGATGTGCGAGGAAATTTTTTATAGCTGAGTGGTAGGAGGCTGGAACGCACGGGCAGAGGTGGTGGAAGCAGGCAGGTTGGCAACATTTAAGAGGCATCTGGATGGTTACATGAATAATCCGGTGATAAAACCATTAGGCTATCATCTTCTCTCCAGTGGGTTTTAAGGAGGGCCTGAAAAGAGAAGATTGACAAGAAGGATAAGGGGTTAATGAGGGAATTCTGGAGCTCCAGAATTATGTTGATGATTCTGTAAGGCTGAGGGGATACATTCTTGATCAGTTGAGAATTAAGAGTAATGGGGAAGGGACAGGAAAGTGGATGTGGGGAATGTTGGATTAGCCATGACTCTATTGAATGGCAGAGCAGGTTTAAAGGGCTGAATGGCCTATTCCTGTTCCCATTCTTTATGGTCTTATGCCATCATCTCAGCGCAGGTGTAACGAAAAGGAGTGACAGTACATACAACAATCCAGGATCTCAGGTCTCTAACTTTGTACCTTTCTCCTCCTCATTTAAGACAACCCATAAAACCCACCTTTATTTGTCCTCCTTGCCTAATATCTCCTTCTGTAGTTTAATGTCAAATTGATCACTCTCGTCTGAAGCACCTCGAGTTAACTGACTGTATTAAAGATGCTATATAAATGCAATTTGTTGCTGTGTCTCTGAATGGTGCTGGGTGTACATCCACTAGCCTCCAGAGGAATCAAGAATTTGCCAGTCCAGGGAAGGTCACACACCAGGGTCAACATAGGGGCTTTAAAACCATCCCCTTCTCTCGCCTATCAGCAGTGATATGCCTTAGATTGTTCCTTGTTGAAGTGTACAGCACATCTTCTTTGGAAAACCAGGATAACTGCTGGATTAGAGAATGCCGGTTTAGAGAGGTCTAACCTGGATTGGTTGTGGACATAGAAGGGAGAGCAAGAAGAGACTGGGACCAAGGCAGAGCTAGGGATGGGCCCCAGAGGTAATGATGCAGGGGAGCTGCAATGAGCATGGTAACAGGACAAGAGTATGACCAGGTGCAGATAAATGGGATGTGTAGTTTGGTCTTTGTCAGTTAGTATAAACACAGTGGGTTGATGGGCCGCTTTCTGGTTGTGACTCTATGTCTCTATGACAATGACGCGGCTGTTCATGTCAAAGGTTGCTTCGAGGTCGAACCGGAATATACTCCAGGCAGTCGTGACACAGTGCACACCATTTTTGACTTCAATCAGGATCACTTCGGTGCTGTGACAGAGATCGATACCAGGCTGCAGAAAGTCAAACAGACTGGCGACATAAAAATCATTAGATTCTTTACTCAGAGAGTAGTAAGGACATGGAATGCCCTGCCTGCAACAGTAGTAGACTCGCCAGTTTTAAGGGCATTTAAATGGTCATTGGATAAACATTTAGATGATAATGGAATAGTGTAAGTTAGATGGGCTTCAGATTGGTTTCACAGGTTGGCACAACATCGAGGGCCAAAGGGCCTGTACTGCGCTGTATTGTTCTATGTTCTAAAACAAACTCAAGTCCATCTAATTCTTAGATACATAGAAAATAGGAGAAGAATAGGCCATTCAGCCCTTCGAGCCTGCTCCACCATTCAACATGATCATGGCTGATCATCCAACTCAGTAACGTATTCCTGCTTTCTCCCCATTATCTTCCCCCATCCAATCTGTCACATGTTGATGCTCTCATTGGCTGACCATTGCTCTGCATTTCTCTCTATTACTCTCCAAATAGAACCAGGCATAGAATGAGGTAATCCACAGCGACCAGAGGCTGGAGACCCAGAGCTCCAAGCTGTCCTTGATTTCCCCCTGAACTTCCGCTACTGTCTGCCTGAACACAGGCCTGACGCACAGCACCAAAGCTTCCATCACAGTTAGACCCTGGGGTCAGATTGCTGTGGCAGTATTCCCTCTTCCATAGATTTTCTTTTACATTCCTGCAATAAAATCCTTGGTTCCTGTTCAATCACATCAAATCGTGTCCCCACAATTTAGGTAGAAACTTGTGAACAACAAAGAAAAGACCCAAACAATGAAGGAAAAGCTGACTTTCCTCCTCTTACATTGCAGCATTTATACCAATGATCATGAGAAGTGCTGCTGGTAATAACAGGACAGGAGGACAACAAAACATTCTCTATTCACCGGTCATTTCGAAGATTCATTCATTTATGTCAAGGGTTAGAAAAATGTCAGAGGGGTTTTCATTAGTAATTCCTCTACTTTTCTGCTCCCACGGGGAATTAAATATCAGGATACATACTCCCAGCAGGTGAGAGCTCAGTTTACAATTAAATAAGCAGCCATGAATAACACAGTGGCAGTCTGTCCACAACCTTCACAGAGGAAACTTAGCAGAGACAGAACTTACCAGTGAGAAACAGAAGAGGTTCATCCTTCGCGATGAAGAGAGGGCAAGGTGTGAGTTGTTGGGGGTGGGGAAGGATAAGTGAAAGAATATCGCTGGGAGAGACTGACTGTCTCTACACTGCTGCAGACAAGGCGAGAATCAGCAAGAGGCTCAACTATCAGTGCAGGGATTAGCACTGGATGAAGCCTCAGACTAATCTGGATTCAAGGCCATTAAAAGCTCAACTGAATCACATTGCAACCTGTTCCCTTTCCTCAATTGCAAAACACTGTATTCAAATCTTCGAACCCAACCAACATTAACTTACATACTCTAGACCTGAAACCTTGAATGGGACTGCAGACAGATCGGCTCACATGGAGCCCGAGATGTGGGGCCTCAGTTCTGATGAACAGTCACACCAGATTTTGAAACATTATCCTTGTTTCTCTCTCCACAGTAGCTACTAGACCTGCTGGGCTCCTTTAGCGCTCACTGGGTTTGTTTCAGAGTTCCAGCATCTGCAGCATTTTGCTTTTATTGCTCAGTTGTGTGAAGCATTTCTCCTTGGCATAGAATAGGTTGAGAGGAAATTTGATACACGGTGTTCAAAATCATGGAATAACTAGAATATAATGGAAGGTGTTGGAAGCAAATTCAACAGTAACTTTCAAAAGAGAACTGAATGGAACTTCTTATTTTGTTTATCCTTTCCTTCACTGGCAAGATCAGCAGTTGGTGCCCATCTGTAATTGTCCTGTGGCTGTGCTAGGTCATTTCAAAGGGCTTTTGAAACGCAGCCACATTTGCTGTCGGCCTGGAGTCTCATGTAGGCCAGACTGGGTAAGGATGGCAGACTTCCTTCCCCAAAGGGCATTCACGAAACAGATGGGTTTTACAACAATCAACAACGATTACAGAAATAAAATCTGAAAGAACTATGGATGCTGTAAATCAGGAACAAAAACAGAAGTTGCTGGAAAAGTTCAGCAGGTCTGGCAGCATCCATGAAGAAAAATCAGAGTCAACATTTCGGGTCTGGTGACCCTTACTCAGACGACATGGATGCCATGAGGCTAGCTTTTAACTCCAGACTTTTATAGCTTATATTTACTGATTTCACTTCTTAATTAAATTGTAACATTTGCACTTTACATATGCTAGGCAACAGTCATCTTCAATAAAAGACAATCTAACCCTTAACATTCAATGGTGTTACCACCACTGAATCCCCCACTATCAACATCCCAGGTGTTACCATTGACCAGAAACTCAGTTGGGCTCACCACATTAACATAAACACAGTGCCAACAAGAGCAGGCCAAAAGCTGGGAATACTGCAGCAAGTAACTCACCTCCTGACTCCTAAAATACTGCCCACTATCTACAAGACAAAGTCAGAAGTGTGATGGACTATCCCCCACTTGCCTGGATAAGAGCAGCTCCAACAACACGCAAAAAGCTTGGTACCATCCAGGACAAAGCAGCCCTCTTGAGTGGCACCACATCCACAAGCATTCACTCCCTCCACCACTGATGCTCAGCAGCAGCAGTGTGTACTATCTACAAAATCCACCAAATATCCTCACGCAGCACCTTCTAACCCACGTCTATTTGCATCCAGAAGGACTAGGAGAGCAGATAAATGGGAACACCACCCCTGCAAGTTCCCCTCCAAGCCACTCCCCATCCTGACTTGGAAATATGTGGCGTTCCTTCACTGTCACTGGGCTTAAATCCTGCAATTCCCTCCCTAAGGACACAGTGGGTTTACCCACACTCCGTGGACTGCAGTGGTTAAAGAAGGCAGCTCACCACTATCGTTTCAAAGGCAACTAGGGGACAGGCAAGAAATGTGGGCCCAGCCAGTAACGCCCACATCCCATAAGAGAACAAATGAAATCTGCCGGTACAGGATGTGCACCAAGCGCCCAGAATATTATCCTGCCTCTGCCTCTGCGTGCACTGGAAGGGGTGAAAGGTGCAGGTCCATTGGAAGGGAGTTCATTGAGCTTAGTTACTAGATTGGTAGATTCTTCCCTGGTGGCTGAATGTTCTGTTTAAATGCTGTTCTATTGAGGAAATTAAGGACGGTCTAGCGGTATTATTGCTGAACTATTAATCCAGACACCCAGATAATGTTCTGGGGACCTGGATTCGAATCCTGCCACGGCAGATGGTGGAAATTGAATTCAATAAACTGTCTGGAATTAGGAATCTAATGATGACCGTAGACCTGAATCCATCGACAAAACCCATCAGGCTCACTGATGTCCTTGAGGGAAGGAAACTGCCCTCCTTAACTGGTCTGGCCTACATGTGACTCCAGACCCCATAGCAACGTGGTTGACTCTCCACTGCCTTCTGGGAAATTAGGGATGGGCAATAAATACTGCCTGCCCAGCGATGCCCTCATCAAAGTTGCAGCCACCTTGCCTTTCTTCAAAACCAAGACCTTTGAAACAGATAACCTTAATACTCAGTGGGATAGAGATTAAAGTCACTGGAGTGGAGAGCTGGTCTCTCATTAGAGAGTGGAAACTGGTGGCAATTTTAATGTGAAGGTGCCACACCTCAGGCAAAGAACAAGGTAGGATTTCCAAAGTGACCTCCTGAGGGTGCAGGAACGGAACCCATTCTGCTGAGCACTTTGCATCACAAATAAGCAATCCAGCTAACTGAGCTACCTGAGCCTGGATGTCAATCAGGAATTATCACACATCCATATCTGTGCACAATGTGTCGAACCAAGCATGATAGCATTCCAATGTTGGCCTATACTTGAGAATTAAACTCTAGATTCTTGCTGAAAGTGAACCCAAGGAGAAAAAAAAATCTTAGCGAACATTAAAAACAGGTGATTTCTTCATATCTGCTTATTATTTCTATTAGATTAGGACATGGGGTGAGAGGACGGTGTTTGGCTGATCACCAAGAAACAATGAATCCAGTAACAAAGGTTCTATTTACTTTACTATTGGCTGTTGAGAAGTGGACCTCAGTGATGATGGACATATCTCTGTGGGGGTGGGGTATCATAGGTCGGGGTTGCGTGATGAAACCTTCAGGAACCTGTCAAACAAAAATTGGCAACTCTGTGTGCAAAAGATATCAATTTATTAATTGTCTCACAGCTAATTTTATTTTTGTTTTGGCCATTAAACAACTTAGAAATAGTCTGTGAATTAGTAACGCAACCTCTGTTGAGGAGTCACTTGCTGCATTGGTCACCAATTTCAATGGAAAGCAAATTAAAATTTATGTATCCGAAGGTGATGTTCTCTAAGTTCAATTTGTTCAATTGTCCTACTTTGTTATTGTGACCCAGTGCTGATATTCAAACAAATACATTGCAATCCACTTCCTTCTTAGTCATCTGGGGGAATTAAACTGTTCAGCCAGAACAGCATCTTTTGGCCTGATCAGAAATTGAGTTCATACTATAATCGCTCAGAAGATAACTTGATTATTTGCATCAAATTCAATGTAAGTGGAGCTTAACACCTCGATCTATAACCCAACAATTAAAGAAAAGATTTACATTTTTCTCTCTGGAGAGAAGGAGGAAGAGAGATGATCTGATTGAGGTGTAGAAGGTAATGAACATAGAACATAGAGCATAGAACATTACAGCACAATACTGGCCCTTTGGCCCTCGATGTTGTGCCGACCTGTCATACCAATCTCAAGCTCATCTAACCTACACTATTCCATGTACGTCCATATGCTTATCCAATGATGACTTAAATACCTAAAGTTGGCAAATCTACTACCGTTGCAGGCAAAGCGTTCCATTCCCTTGCTACTCTCTGAGTAAAGAAATTACCTCTGACATCTGTCCTATATCTTTCACCCCTCAATTTAAAGCTATGCCCCCTCGTGCTTGCCGTCACCATTCTAGGAAAAAGGCTCTCCCTATCCACCCTATCTAACTCTCTGATTATTTTATATGTTTCAATTAAGTCACCTTTCAACCTTCTTCTCTCTAACAAAAACAGCCTCAAGTCCCTCAGCCTTTCCTCGTATGATCTTCCCTCCATACCCGGCAACATCCTAGTAAATCTCCTCCGCACCCTTTCCAAAGCTTCTACGTCCTTCTTCTAATGCGGTGACCAGAACTGTATGCAATACTCACCAAGTGCGGCCACACCAGGGTTTTGTACAGCTGCAGCATAAATCCATGAGAGGCATGGATAGAGTCGATAGACAGAGACTTTTCCCCAGGGCAGGATTGACTGCCACGAGGGGTCATAGTTTTAAGGTGTTAGGAGGAAGGTATAGAGGAGATGTCAGAGGGAGGTTCTTCACCCAGAGAGTTGTGAGCACATGGAATAGTTTGCCAGTGGTAGTCGTGGAAGCAGAGTCATTAGTGACATTTAAGCGACTGCTGGACATGCACATGGACAGCAATGAATTGAGGGGAATGTAGGTTCGGTTATTTTATTTTTGGATTAGGATTATTCCACGGCACAACATCGTGGGCCGAAGGTCCTGTACTGTGCTATACTTGTCTATGTTCTACGTTCTATGTTCAACTCCTGTGGTGATTTCCAAGACCCCAGGTTGTCCCAAATGTTTCCGACTCACTGAAGCATTTCTCTGAGGGCTAGCCGCTGCTGTCATGTGGGCAGCCATTTTTAACGCACAGAAAGATCCCACAAACAGCAGGCAGTCATGGCCAGACCATCTTGCTATTTTATCAGTGAGTTTTGGGTGAGGGATTAACATTGACTGCAGGTTCAGGGCAAAGTCCCTGGTCTGAGACTTAAAAGACAGAGGGAAAGATAGGGCTAAGATGGAATCAAGATGGAAATGGTAGCTACTGTTCCCAAGTTAGTGTGCTCTTAATGACAGGTCAATGAGTTCTTAGGAACATTAGAAATAGGAGCAGGATTAGGCCATTCAGCCCATTGAGTCTGCTCTGCTATTCAGTGTAATGCGTGGTTGATCATCTGCCTCAAAGCCATTTTGTCACATCATCCCTTGAGATTTTTAATACCTAGAGTATGGTGTGAATGGGTAGGCAGAAGCAATTATACCTCTAAAACAGAAGGAGCTGTCCTTTACTATGTAGCTAAAAAAAACACCAAGTCAGAAAAAAGGTAGTTCATTCTCCCTCATCCAATTGCTGTAAACTATCACTTTTAACCAACAAGTCAAAGACTTTTTAAGTTAGGAATCAGTCACTCTGTGCCTCCTACAAACAAGTGCAAAATCAAGAGAATAGAGGAATCATTAATCAGCAAGCCCCAACAAGTCAAAAGGATTGTCTCATTTAACCCCGGTGGACAGGAACCATTGAGCTGCCTTTCCTGGTGTCTCCCTCTGCCTACAACACAATTGTTTACTTTTATGTCTGTCCCTAAGTGTGTGTGTGTAGGGACAGTCCAACAAGAGGGTGGGAGTTTTAGCTAACAGTGTTACATGTAGACAATTTACAATTGTCTACCTGTAGCTCGAAACTATTTATTTGCAATCGACAGTTATTCTAGTTGTGTACACAAGCCCAGTCTGTGCTTTCTGTCAACCTGGGTCTAAAAGACAGGGAAATTAGAAAATTTTGTATAGTTTTATAAAACTTTTTGAGAAGACTCTGGGAAAAGCAGGGCTTGATTTCCTCACTATGTTCCCAGTGAGTCACAATACGTTTACAGCCCTTCAGCCCACTGTGTCCATACTGGTCATCAAGGACCTAGTTACTCTAACCTCATTTTCTACCCCTTGGACAGTAGCCCCATTTCTATGAAATTTCAAGTGTTCATCTAAATATTTAAGTGTTGGGGTGGTTCCTGCCTCCCTTTCAGGCAACAAGTTCCAGATACCCCACCACCTTCTGGGTGAAAATATTTTTCCTTATATTCCCTTTAAAAGCCCCCGCCCTTTATCTGATATCTACACCTCCTGACTATTCTAGTTTCTTCTTTTATACCTTATGTATGTCCTCATAATTTTTTACGCCTCAACGAGATCTGTCCCTTAGCCTTCACTGTTCTAAGGAAATGAACTCCAGTCTATCTGAGATAACACGATGTGAATGTGGATGAACACAGCCGGCAAAGTAGCATCAGAGCAGCAGGAAAGCTGACGTTTCAGGTCGAGACCCTTCTTCAGAAAATTTTTCACTTGCTTGGACTGCTGTGCTCATCCAGCTTCACACTGTGTTATCTCAGATTCTCCAGCATCGGCAGTTCCTACTATCTCCAGTCTATCTGGCCTCTTTTCATAACTGAATCACTCCAACCCAGGCCATTCCCTATTGTATCCCCTCTACACCTTCTCTAGTACAATGACACCCTCCCTCCAGTGTAATGACCAAAACTGCACACAGTACTTCAGCTCTATTATAACTTCCCTACTCTTGTAATCAATGGCTTGACTAACAAAGGGAAATATCTCACGTATCTTTGTTACAGGCCAGACAAAAACCCCTCAAAATATATTAAGACGTTAGCCTAGATGCAAACTTTTTCTTATTCAAAGGTAAATGTAAGATGTTGCATTCAGATGCAATTTGCTTGGTTAAACTATCCGACATTAAGCAAAACACAATTTATTCATACACTAAGATACAACAAAAGAAAAAAGAAAAAATTGATTGAGCTAGAAAAATAACAGATGCTGTATCACTAATTAGCTGCTCCAATATAGTAAATTCCTTAAACACATCCATGGCAAAAGGCAAATTTAGAAAACAGATTGCTTCACATGCAACTCCAACAGCAGGAAGAGAGTGCTCAGCTTTTAGTTACAACTGTGAGAGGGAAAAAATAGCTTCAACATCTTTAAGACCTCAGCAATTACAGCCACTGAAAAGCTAAAAAACTAAAAATCCTGGTTCTTTGACAATTTGAGCACACCCATTCAGGCTGCTTCTATTGTTCCAATTTAAAAATGTCCCCAGGGCCTCAGAAGCTGTCAACTTTATTGGTTTTCCAAATGGACAGCTCTTCACCCTTAACTTAGAACCTTTCTTTAATACAAAACAGGATAAAATAACCTCTTAAATCCACTTTATCCACCTGTCTTGCTGTCTTCAAGAACCTATGGACAATGCACTAAGGTCCCTCTAATTCTCTGTACTTCCTGGGATCTTATCATTCATTGAGCACTCCCTTGCCTTGTCAGACATCCTGAAAGATTTGTGACACAGTGCCTACCAAACATTTTCACACTGTGACCCCATTGCAAAACTTGAAAATTGCGTCCTACGTCTGAGACTATGGGCTGTGTGGATATACCTATAAAAGCAGGGGCAGAGGGAGCAGAAAACATGAGAGAGCGAGGGGTCACAACAAACATGACAGCCACTGCTGCCTTTTAGTTTGTGACCCCAAAACTTCAGCCTGCTGCCCCCACTTGGAGTCCTGATCCCAACTTTGTCAAGCACTTTGGTAACATTTGGCAAAGTCATCCTGTCTGCACAGACTTGAGATCAAATTACAACCATGCAAGAGTTCTGTCTGTGATGGGGAAAAGATAGATCAACATTTGAGCATTGGCCCTGCCCGCCTTTCCTGCTTCCCGGAATGTATTTCCAGCTTCAGTTCAGACTGAGATCTCTGACTTCAGATGGTTACTGACCTACAGTGGAGAGCAGATCTTCTTCAATTCTTCAGATAGGCAGCTCAGCTCCTCGCATTTCCACTGAATGACCAAGTTAGAGTCACTGCTGTATGACCAGTTCTTTGTTTCATTCATTCACAACATGTGGGCATCACTGGCATTTTTTGCCCATCCTTAATTGTCCCCAGGGAACATTTAAGATTCAACCACATTGCCTGGTCAGGTAAGGTTGGAAGATCTCCTTCCTGTGTTGATTGGACCAAGATTGGCCAGGTAGATCTCAATATGTATGAACTCCCTGCTTGGGGCTGTTACCCCAGGCTAATCAGGGAGCCCTGGCTGACAGATATATGCAAGAGTGACTGTGATTCTCCTCACTCTAGGGACTAGCTCTGAGCTGGCCAGGGACAGTCCATGTCCTATGCATATATAAATAAAGGGTGACTTGGTGATGGGATACCAGCCTCTGCACAGTTATTTCACTTCTCTGAAGGACATTAATGAACCAGGTGGCTGTTTATGACAATTGGCAGAAATAATCACTAACAATTTCCATCAGGTTAGATTTATAAACCAATTTTTAAAAAAATCTGAATTCCACTTTCACCGAATGTTGCATTGAGATTCAAATGCACATTAGTAGAACATTAACCTAGGAATGTGGATTACAGTGACTGTAGCACCAGATAGCATCCCTCCCCAACCCCCCATTATAAGTTTATTTTAACTCATAGGATGTGGGTATCATTGGAAATCCCATCCCTTGTCACCCACTGAAAAAGGGATCAGTGAGTTACCTTATTGTTTGGAACTGTTTGGCTTGCTGGTCAGTTAAAGATTGCGCACACTGCTGTGAGAGTCTCAACACTGCTGTGTGACAGATAGAACAGAGCAGTCAATTTCAAAGAACGAAAGAACAACGAAAATTACAGCACAGAAACAGGCCCTTCGGCCCTCCAAGCCTGCGCCAATCGAGATCCTTCACTAAAGATTCTTTTGTTTTGATGTGGCAATCCAGTAGTTTCAAGGTACAGACTTTTTAATTCCTCATTTACTTAATTAATCACATTTAAATTTCCCAGCTGATGTGACAGGATTTGAACTCACTATTCCAGACAAGGGATGATGTACAGGCATTGGAGGCAGACCTGAGAAGTTGCCTCGGCTGATATCAAGCATTAGGAGCAGTTTTATGAAGGTAGTCTTATGGGGAGAGGTAGGGCCTAAGCATGATGAAATTAAGAAGAATGAGAGGCAAACTTATTGAAACGTATAGGATTCTTGGGGGACTTGACAGGGTAGATGTGGTAAAGTTGTTTTGCCTTGTGGAACAGCCTAGGACTGGAGGGAATAATTTCAGGATACTAGGTCACATACTTAAGGTAGAGATGAGAAGGAGTCTCTTCTGAGAAAGGGTGGTGAATCTGCATAATTCTTTACCACACAAGGCTGTCGGGGTTGGGTCAGTAAATATATTCAAAGCTGAGATAGACAAATTTTTAATCAGGAAGGGAATTGAGAGCTGTAGGGAAAAGGCAGGAAAGTGGGGTTGAGGATGATAAGATAAACAGTGATTTCATTGAATTGTAGAGCAGACTTGATGGGCTGAATGGCCTACATTTGCTCCTAGCTTAAGAACTTAGTCTTTCAGCTTCTGGACTATAAATTGTGCTACTAACCAGTGCAGTAGTAGTATTTCTTCCTCTGGTCTGGACAGCTGGGGTTCAAGCCCAACCTGTTCCAGAAGTGGATTGTAACATGCCTGGACAGCATTGATTAAAATTATCTACCCCATGTGAAGGATCCCTACAGTGTGCAAACAGGCCCTTCAGCCCAACAAGGCCACACTGACCCTCAGAGCATCCCACCCAGACCCATCCCCCTTTAAACTCACCTAACCTAGACATGCCTGAACACTATGGGCAATTTAGCATGACCAATCCACCCTAACCTGCACATCTTTGGACTGTGGAGGAAACTGGAGCAAACTCACACAGACACAGGGAGAATGTGTAAATTGCACACAGATGCCGGATGGTGGAATCAAACCCTGGCAGTGTGAGGCAGTGGTGCTAACCATCATGCCACCTTATTGCTTATGTCAATACTACTGTAGGTCTATTTAAAGTCATCTTCTTCTGTGATGAGAAGTTTGTTAATTTAAACAAACAAGTCACTTGTGTTTCTGTTTCTGTTCTGGTTGTGTTAAAAAGGTAAGCCTGCACAGTTCTAATTTCATCAAACAGCTTTGTTTTATTGGCGGCTCAACGTAATCCACTCAATGAGACCAAACTGACTGACTGAAATAAGTTATCCTGACCTGCTAGCTGAAATGGGGCCAATCCCAGGGCAGAATGTTAGTTATACTATTTCCATCCTCTGGAGATTTGGCAAGACAAACAACATTAACTCCAGACTGACTTCCGAAACATAGAACTCCAGCCCAACCCGGGCACATATTGGCCACTTCTGGATCACTGTCCTGGATCCCCCTGCCAGCTCTTCACAAAAGAGTTCGTTCACCACAGAAGCTGCATTGGTCCCAAAGTCAATGCACCAAACAGCCTCACTGTTGACTCAGATCAGTCATTGCAACAGTCAAAGCAGCCTGTGGCCTGCACTAGATGGCTCTCTGTCACAGCGGATTTCTTCAGCCAGAGGTTAGTGAATCTGTGGATCTCATTGTTGCAGACAGCTGTGGAGGCCCAATTACTGGGAGCAGCACGGTGGCTCAGTGTTTAGCACTGCAGCCTCACAGTGCCAGGAACCTGGGTTCAATTCCACCCTCGAGCGACTGTCTGTGTGGAGTTTGCACATTCTCCCCGTGTCTGCATGGGTTTCCTCCGGGTGCTCCGGTTTCCTCCCACAGTCCAAAAATGTGCAGACTCGGTGGATCAGCGATGCTAAATTGCCCATCGTGTTCTGGGGTGAGTGGGTTATAGGGGGATGCATCTGGTTGGGATGTTCTGAGGGTCAGTGTGGGCTTGTTGGGCCAAAGGGCCTGTTTCCACACTGTAGGGATTCTGTGATGGTTCTTGATTAGTAAAGGGACTAAGTGTTAAGGGGGAGAAGGAAGAAGAATGGCACTGAGCAACATATCAACCATGGTGGAGCAGGCTGAATGGCCTCATTCTGTTCCTATATATTTTGGTCTAATGGCCTATGAATGATGTGCTGGACTTTGAGAAAGTTTAGAGTCATAATACATAGTTCCTCAGATTTTACAATGAGTGCTTAGGACCTTATTCACTGGCATTAAGAAGGAAAGGAGAATCTCAAAGAGAAGCTACAAAATTCAAACAAGACTAGTCAGCAGAAAGAATGTTCCTAATGATCAGGGAGAAGCGCAGAACCAGGGGTCGCAGTTTAGTGACACAGGATAGGCCTTTTAGGACTGAGATGAGGAGAAGTCTCTTCACCCAGACTATAATGAGCCCACGGAATTTTCTTCCACAATAAGTGGTTCAGGCCAAAATATTAAATGTTTTCAAGAAGGAGTTAGATATAGTTCTTAGGGCTAAAGAGATCAGAGAGTTTGAGGAGAAACCAGGAAGAAGGGACTGAGTTGGATGATCAGTCATGATCATATTGAATGGTGGAGCAGGCTCAAAAGGCCAATGGTCTATTCTTGCTCCTATTTTCTATGTTACATACTGTAATCTGACCAGTCCATGCTGCTATTAAGTTTAGGTCTTATCCCAACTTTCCTTAAATGATCTTCAATAACAGAATGCCTCCAGGGCAAAAAGAGGCCATGTGGTCCAGCAAGTCAGTATTGACCCACCAACCAGCATCCCACCAAGATCTAGACCACCCCTATGCCGATAATCCCACACTTCCCATGGACGATCAACCTAGGCTGCACATCCCCAGACATAATGGGCAATTTAGTATGGCCAGCCCACTCTAGCCTGTACATCTTTGGACTGTGGGAAGAAACCGGAGAACCCAAAGGAAACCCACACAGAGTACCCCCTTCTCCTTCATGTGCTTATCAAGCCTTGTCTTACTCCTCAACCATTCCCTACGTTAGTGATTTCCACATTCCCTTCAGTACCGTGCTCCAGACCGGTGTCGACCTGGAGTCAGTTTGATATGGGTCTGTAATGTTGTAGAAGAGATAGCAGTAGTTCTCGCAGTAGAAACAACCAGTTTGATAGTCCAGCACAAGGAGAAGTGGGACTAATTGGGTTGGTGTTTGAAAGAGCCAGGATTGACTTGATAGATGAAATGGCCCCCTGCAATATTCTAGGATAGGATTGCTGGATGATGTATTGGATGCTGACTCTCTGGTTGACATCTGGTGGCCACTAAACTTGCCTGGGGTAAATACCATAGAAACACTAAGTGGTTTATCAGTTATTGTGTGACAAGTCAACATAATCTCCCAGCTTTAATTGCCAGAGGTGACTGGACAGAGTTTTCCAAATGATTTTCTGATTAATTCTCTGTTAATTACTTGCCTGTCCGAGTGGGTGATGATTACTGGGGTGTGGAGGAGGTGAGGAGTAAGTCACAAGCCGTGATGAGTGTTGGATAGATGTGATGGCTCAGCTGTTCTTTTCTTCTCTGTCCGTTTTCAAATATCTGACCGAAGCTTTGACACGAGGCGGAGGCGATGGCCTAGTGGTATTAGCGCTGGACTGTTAACCTAGATAATGTTCTGGGGTCCCACATCTGAATCCCACCAAGGCAGATGGTGGAATTTGAATTCAATAAATATCTGGAATCGAAGATTCTAATGATGACCATGAATCCATTGCTGATTATCAAAAAAACCCATCTGGTTCACTAGAAAGTTGGTACAGCATGTGAATAAGATAGTCAAGAAAGATCGTTTTTTTTAACAATTGTGGTACAGGTTATAAGAGCAAGGAGGTAATGTTGGGGTTGTACGGAGCATTGATTAGGGCACAACTATGTGCAGTGCTGATCATCTCACTACAGGAGGGATGTGATAGTACAGGAGGGGTAAAGAGGTGCACAAGATGATCAGAGGTATAGACGGAGTAGACAGCCAGAGACTTTCTCCTAGGGTGGTGGTAGCTTTTACGAGGGGACATAGTTTTAAAGTGAAAGGAGGTAGATATCGGGGAGACGTCAGAGGTAGGTTCTTTATTCAGAGAGTGGTCGGAGTGTGGAATGCATTGCTGGAGAGGGTCGTGGAGTTGGCCTCATTATAGGGCATTTAAGCGGCTATTAGATAGGCACATGGATGATAGTATAAAGTAACAGCGGAGGTTAGATAGACCCTAGCTTTCGGGTAAAAGTTCAGCTCAACATCGTTGGCCAAAGGGCCTGTACTGTGCTGTACTGTTCTATGTTCTATAATGTCCTTTAGATAAGGAAATCTTCCTTTCTTACCTGGTCTGGCCTACATGTGACTCCAGACCCACAGCAATGTGGTTGACTCCTCTGGGCAATTAGGGATGGGCAATAAATGCTGCTCTAACCAACAACACCCTCATCCCATGAAGAATAAAATAAATGACTCCAGACCCCCAGTATTGTGTCTGACTCTTAAATACCCTCTGAAATTGCCAAGAGTGCCAATCAATTCAAGGACAGTTAGGGATGAGCAACAAATGCAGGCTTTGCAAGAGATGCCCATGTCCCATAAAAGAGTAAAGAAAAAATAGCTCCCACATCCATCAAAACTTGGCTGGCATAGAAGAGTTGATTGATTGATTGTGTCATGTGTACTGAAATACAGTGCAAAGCTTTGTTTATGAGCAGTACAGGCAGATCATAATAAGCAAAGGATGCACAGATCAGAGGTTGTAAAAAGACTCAGAGAGAGGCATACATGTTACATTGCATAGGGCGTATGCTAGACGAGATCCATGTCAGCAAGAACAGCATTATTTGTGGCTAGAGAGTCTATACATCAGTCTGACAACGGCTGAGAGGAATCTGTTCCTGAACTTGCTGGTGCGTGTGTTCAGGCTTCTGTATCTTCTGCCTGATGGAAGAGGATGTAGGAGTATGGGGTGTGATGGGTCTTTGATCATATTGGCTGCCTTTCTGTGGCAGCGAGCCATGTCAATGGAATCCGTGGATGGAAGGTTAGCTTCCATGATGGCTTGGGCTGTACAAACATCCTTCTATAGTTTCTTACGGCCCTGGGCAGAGCAGTTGCTGTACCAGGCCGTTATGCACCCGGACAGTAGACTTTCTATGGTGCGCCTGTAGAAGTTGGTGAGGGACCTAATGGAGATGCCTAATTTCCTGAGCTGCCTGAGGAAGAAGAGACATTGTTGTGTCTTCTTGCCTGTTACATCTACATGGGAAGTCCAGGGCAGGTTGTCAGTTATCATCACTCTGAGGAATTTGACGCTCTCCACGCTCTTGACCTCAGTTCCATTGATGTAAATGGTGATGTGTTCTCCTCCTTTCTTTCTGAAGTCAATGATTAATTCTGTAGTTTTGCCAAAGTTGAGAGAGAAGTTGTTCTCATTGTCAGTGTCACCAAGCCCTCCATCTCCTTTCTGTATTTTGAAACTGCATTGTTAGATATCCGTCTTAGTACAGTGGTGTCATAAGTGAACTTGTCGGACCACAGGGTCTGTTCCCACGCTGTGTGACTCTACGACTCTATGACTCACCGTGCACTGTAACAGACACTGAAGCTGTTAAACATAATGTTCAGCCTGTGGAGTACAATCAGGAGTTTGTTGCTAGATAATGTTGCACTTTTGAAGAGCTGGTACGGGCACAATGGGCTGAATGGCCTGCATCTGTGGCAGAAGACAGGCGTGATTTTGTGGTGTCATTCGTTTTGCCTCTGATGGGGGTGATCTAGAATGAGGGGATGTATCTAAAATTCAAGCTGGGCCTTTGAGCAGTGAAGTCAGGAAGTAATTTTTCACATGAAAAGGTGGTGAAAATCTGCTACTTCTTTTAAGGGGCTTAACAAGGTCAACGCTGAGAGGATTCTTCCCCATCATGGGAGAGCCTTGAACCAAAGGGCATAGACTCAGAATAAAGGGACACCAATTTAAGACCGAGATGAGGAGGAATTTCTTCTTCGAGAGGACTGTGAGTCTTTGGAACTCCTTGTGACAGCGAGCTGTGGGGACAGAGTCCCTCTGTATATTTAAAGCTGAGATAGATAGATTCTTGATCAGTCAGGGAACCAGAGAAACGGCAGGAAAGCATATGTGAGGAATGCCAGATCAGCCATCATCCTATAGAATGGTAGAGCAGACTCAAGGGGCTGAATGGTCTAGTGATGATGGGATCTGCAGATGCTGGAGAATCCAAGATAACAAAGCGTGGGGCTGGATGAACACAGCAGGCCCAGCAGCATCTCAGGAACACAAAAGCTGACGTTTCGGGCCTAGAACCTTCATCAGAAAAGGGGGATGGGCAGAGGGTTTTGAAATAAATAGGGAGAGACGGGGAGGTGGACCGAAGATGGATAGAGGAGAAGATAGGTAGCCACTGAGGTTTGTCCGGAGGGAGGAGGGTAACTTCTTCAGGTGAGGCATCCCTGGAAGAGGCTTCGCAGTGAGGTTACAATTGTATCAGAGATAATGGGAACTGCTGATGCTGGACCAGACAAACCTCAGGCGCCACCTATCTTCTCCTCTATCCATCTTCGATCCGCATCCCACTCTCTCCCTATTTATTTCAGAACCCTCTCCCCATCCCCCTTCTCTGCTGAAGGGTCGAAGCCCAAAACGCCAGCCTTTGTGCTCCTAAGATGCTGCTTGGCCTGTTGTGTTCATCCAGCTCCACTCTTTTTTATCTCGGCTGAATGGTCTACTCTTGTTCCGATTTCATATGTTCTTACGGTCCTTCTCCTTCCCAAAGGTTCTGGAAACAGAGGGCTTATTGGAAGCTTCAAGGAGGAGATTGATAGGCTATTGTGAAGTAGAGATATTCGGGGATAACGAGCTGGGATGGCTAAACAGGAGTGAGGTGCAGCTCAGCTTTGATCTTCGTGGGAAGGCTGAATGGCCTCCTGCAGTTATTCACTCCTTAAAACGAAGGCCTGTTTTGCTGTTTGTCATCTTTTCCAGCAGGTGGCACTGGAGGCAGGCTCAATGGCTTCCCTCCCTCCCCTTTCTGATTGTACAATACACAATGTCAGATTGTGAACTGTGATCGAGTGCGCTCACAGAATGTAACCATTGCCATGGAAACAACACCCCACCACCAGACCCTTCCTACTCCCTCATCCCGGATACCTTATCTCAAACATGCCGACGTGACTCGAAGCTAATGCGACAGTTAGTTCCTGATTGTGGTTTTCCTTTGACAATTATCCTTCTCTCCTCCTCTCTCTCTCTCTCTCCCTCCTTTCTCAACTCACAGAAGAGGAGCGAAGGACTGTTTGTCCAATTTATTTTCCAAACTGCTAAAGTGTTTCCAACTGACTGGTCCCTTCAGCTTTTGTGTCCCACTAAATCTTTACAGCTTGTCACCTGGGCCCCAGAGGTGACTCCTGACATGAGTTAGAGGACACTACGACCCTAAGTCCATCCTCAAGAGTGGCACTTCCAATAGCAGAGCCAAGGGTGTCATAGATCTCGATTCCCAAATTAAATAGTAAAATGGGGCCATAATTTGCTTTTTTAATGGGAAGGTAAAGCTCCCAGAAAAGCTTCAAAGAAGAGGAGGGGTTTCTTGACAGACACCCAATCTATAGTTTGCCCTCAACCGACATAACTAAAAACAGATTGTCAAACTGTTATCACATCATCATCAACCTGATCTCACTGTCCGCTCTACGCTGTCCCCTACGAAAGGGAGAGCACAGGGTTAAAGAGTGCATAAAGCTTGCTTTACGTCTACTATCTCCATCAAATACACCCAGGACAGGTACAGCATAGGGCTCGAGTCAGCGTAAAGCTCCCTCCACACTGTCTCCATCAAACACTCCCAGGAAGGGGGCAGCACAGGGTTACATACAGAGTAAAGGTCCCTTCACACAGTCTCCAGTTCAGTGTGTGACAGCAGTGAGTGAATCTGGATACACCTCATGGTAACCTTGACATGAATTGAAATTGAGAGAGTGAGATTATTTGGATTGACACTGATTGTACATTCACTCTGGCAGGATTTAAGAAAGTTTCATGGAATCAAAGTTCAGATTGATGGGTCTTCTTTACTCTCTTGTAGAGAAAGTGGATAACTATTTGATGAGTCTCTGGTCAATGACCTTTACTTTTCTCAAGTGTCAATAGATGGATAGAGGAGAAGATAGGTGGAGAGGAGAGTATGGGTGGGGAGATAGGGAGGGGATAGGTCAGTCCAGGGAGGACGGACAGGTCAAGGGGGTGGGATGAGGTTAGCAGGTAGGAAATGGAAGTGCGGCTTGAGGTGGGAGGAGGGGATAGGTGAATTTCACCGGCTTCAAAATCTCCCCTCCCCCCCTCTCCCCTCCCCAGCATTGCATCCCAAAACCAGCCCAGCTCGTCCCCGCCTGCCTAACCTGTTCTTCCTCTCAACTATCTCCTCCTCCGACCTTAAGCCACACCTCCATTTCCCACCTACTAACCTCATCCCGTCCCCTTGACCTGTCCGCCCTCCCAGGACTGACCTATCCCCTCCTTACCTCCCCACCTCTCCTCTCCACCTATATTCTCCTCTATCCATCTTCAGTCCACCTCCCACTCTCTCCCTATTTATTTCAGAACCCTCTCCCCATCCCCCTCTCTGATGAAGAGTCTCGGCCCGAAACGTTAGCTTTTGTGCTCCTAAGATGCTGCTTGGCCTGCTGTGTTCATCCAGCTCCACACTTTGTCATCTTAGAAGAGAGGGAGGAACTTGACAACATTACAATGAGGAGGGAAATGATGAAACTGTGGATTAACAAGTTTTTGAGTTTGGATGGACATCTACCTAGGGCCTTAAAAGATTGATTTGATTTTTTTTTGCTTAACAAACTTCTGTTTCATTGGAGTCATAGAAATATACAGCACGGAAACTGAACCTTTTATCCAACTCATCTATGCCCATCAGATATTCTATATAAATCTCATTCCATTTGCCAGCATTTGACCCATTTCCCTCTAAATCCTTCCTATTTATATACCCATCCAGACGTCTTTTAAATGTTGTAATTGTACCAGCATCCACCTCTTCCTCTGACAGCTCACTCCATACGCGCATTACCCTCTGCTTGGAAAAAACGCCCCTTAGGTCCCTTTTATATTTTTCCCTTCTCAACTTAAGCATGTGCCCTATTGTTTTGGACACCCCAATCCCAGGGAAAAGACCTTGCCTGTTTATCCTGTTCATGCCATTCATGATTAGATAAACCTTTGTAAGGTCACCCCTCAACCTTCAAAGCTCCAGGGAGATTAGTCCCAACCTATTCAGCATCTCCCTCTAGCTCACACCCTCCAACCCTTGCAACGTCCTCATAAATCTTTTCTGAAACTTTTCTAGTTTCACAACATCCTTCCTATGGGAGGGAAACCGGAATTTCATGCGGTATTCCAAAAGTGGCCAGACAAATATCCTGTACAACCACAATATGACCTCCCAACACCTATACTCAATTCACTGACCAATAAAGGCAAGTCTACCAAATGCCTTCTTCACTATCCTGTCTTCCTGGGACTCCCCTTGCAAGGAACTATGAATGCAGATCTCTTTATTCAGCAACTCATATTAAAATAAAATTGGTAACATTGCACGCTTATGTTTCTGTGAGACACTATCTCATTGAACCCAAAGCAAAACAAGTTATAATCTATCAATGATAATGGGAACTGCAGATGCTGGAGAATCCAAGGTAATGAAATGTGAGGCTGGATGAACACAGCAGGCCCAGCAGCATCCCAGGAGCACAAAAGCTGACATTTCGGGCCTAGACCCTTCATCAGAGAGGGGGATGGGGTGGGGATACTGGAATAAGTAGGGAGAGAGGGGGAGGCGGACCGAAGATGGAGAGTAAAGAAGATAGGTGGAGAGGAGAGTATAGGTGGGGAGGGGATAGGTCAGTCCAGGGAAGACGGACAGGTCAAGGAGGTGGGATGAGGTTAGTAGGTAGGAGATGGAGGTGCGGCTTGGGGTGGGAGGAAGGGATAGGTGAGACGAAGAACAGGTTAGGGAGGCAGAGACAGGTTGGACTGGTTTTGGGATGCAGTGGGTGGAGGGGAAGAGCTGGGCTGGTTGTGTGGTGCAGTGGGGGGAGGGGACAAACTGGGCTGGTTTTGGCCCAGTTCGTCCCCTCGCCCCACTGCATCACACAACCAGCCCAGCTCTTCCCCTCCACCCACTGTATCCCAAAACCAGTCCAACCTGTCTCTGCCTCCCTAACCTGTTCTTCCTCTCACCCATCCCTTCCTCCCACCCCAAGCCACACCTCCATCTCCTACCTACTAACCTCATCCCACCTCCTTGACCTGTCCGTCTTCCCTGGACTGACCTATCCCCTCCCTACCTCCCCACCTATACTCTCCTCTCCACCTATCTTCTTTTCTCTCCATCTTCGGTCCACCTCCCCCTCTCTCCCTACTTATTCCAGAATCCCCACCCCATCCCCCTCTCTGATGAAGGGTCTAGGCCTGAAACGTCAGCTTTTGTGCTCCTGAGATGCTGCTGGGCCTGCTGTGTTCATCCAGCCTCACATTTCATTATCATATAATCTATCAAGGCAGGTTTTAGTCTGGAATCTGGCTTGTCCAACTGGGATCATAACATATACAGAAGTGAATCTTTGCCTGATTGCAGTTATGTATCCAGAGGAGTCCCACAGTGGCCCATGCTTGGACTTCAACTTTTTACAATTTGTATTAATGACTTAGATTAGGGAGTGAAAGTGTAATAACTAAATTAACAGGCAGCATGAAGATGGTAAAGTAAATATGTTAGGAAGAAGACACATGGGAGTTGTAGATAAATGTAGTGCGCTAAATGAGAGGAAGAAGTCTCACTTTACTCAGAGTAGTAAGGGAATGGAACGCTTTGCCTGCGACGGTAGTAGATTCGCCAACTTTGGGTACATTTAAGTCGTCATTAGATAAGCATATGGACGTACATGGAATAGTGTAGGTTAGATGGGCTTGAGATCGGTATGACAGGTCAGCACAACATTGAGGGCCGAAGGGCCTGTACTGTGCTGTAATGTTCTATGTTCTATGTTCAATTGGGTGCAATGTGCGAAAATGTGAAATTGTTCACTTTGGCCAAGAGATTACAAAAAGCAGCATATTACTTAAACAGAGAATGACTGCAGAATTCTGAGGTGCAAAGGGATTTAGATGTTTCTGTGCATGAGTCACAAAGCATTAGTATTCAGTTACAATCAAGAAGATTATCCTTTATTACAAGAGGAATTGATCGTAAAAGTAAGAAAGTAGCACTTCAGTTGCATAGGACATTGGTGAGAACACATCCTTAAGCTGAGCACAGTTTTGGTCTCCTTTGATGTGGGTGGTTGGCTCGCTGAGCTGGTTCATTAGTTTGCAGACGTTTCATTACCCTGCTGGGTAACATCAGCACAGCCTCCGATGAAGAACTCTTGTGTTTTCCTGCCTGGTATTTAAACTCTGGGGTCCATTGGAGTTGATTACCTCATTTCTGGACTTTTTTTCAGTGGAGCGTTGGTATATTGGAGAGAATTCTTAGGGATAGGATTTACACACATTTGGAAAAGCGTGGCTTAATTAGGGACAGTCAGCATGGCTTTGTGCAAGGCAGGTGTTGTCTTACTCATTCGATTGAATTTTTCGAGGAGATGACAAGGGTGATCAATGAAGGTAGAACAGTGCAAGTTATCCATATGGATTTTAGTAAGGCTTTCAGCAAGGTCCCTCATGGTAGGCTCATCCAAAAGGTTCAGCTGCATGGGGTCCACAGTGACTGGGCAACATGGATTCAGAATTGGAATGCCCATAGAAGGCAGAGGGTAGTGGTGGAAGGATGTTTTTCAGGCTGGACGTCTATGGCCAGTGGTGTTCCATAGGGATCTATACTAGAGCCTTTGCTGTTTGCAATATAGATAAATGACTTGGATGAAAATGTAGATGGGTGGGTTCGTGAGTTTGCAGACAACCCTAAGATCGGTGAAGTTGTGGATAGTGTGGAAGGTTGGCAAAGGATACAGCGGGAAATAGATCAGTTGCAGATATGGATGAAGAAATGGCAGATGGTGTTTAATCCAGTAAGTGTGAGGCGCTGCACTTTGGGAGACCAAATGTTAAGGAGAAGTATACAGTTAATGACCGGACTCTGAACAGCATTGAATTACAGAGAGATCTTGGGATTCAAGTCCATAGCCCCCTGAAAGTGGCCACAAGATAAGATGGTAAGGAAGGCATATGGAATGCTTTCCTTTATTTTGATCATAGAACTGAATAGAAGAATCAGGATGTCATGCTGCAGATTTGAAAGACTTTGGTTAAGCGACACTTAGAATATTGTGTTTAATTCTGGTCACCACATTATAAGAAGGACATGGAGACTTTGGAGAGGGTGCGGAAGAGGTTTAGCAGAACACTGCCTGGATTACAGCAAACGAACTATAAGGAGAGGCTAGAAAAACTTGGCTTGTTTTCACTGGGGCTGCAGATGCTGACGGGAGACTCGATAGAATCCTATAAAATGATAAGATGCATAGATAGTATTGATGCAAAATTCTTTCTCCCCAGAACTGAAATGTCTAAAACTAAGGCATATGCATTTAAGGTGAGAGGGGGAACGTTCAAAGGAGACATGAGGGGGCAGGTATTTTACACAGAGAGTGGTAGGAGCCTGGAATGAGTTGCCAGGGGTGGTGGTGGAGGCAGATACAATAGGTGTGTTCAGGGCATTTTTAGATAAGCATATGAATATGTCGGGAATGGAGGGATCAGGATCAATGGCAGGCAGAAGTGATTAGTTTAATTTGGCGTCATGTTCAACGCAACATTGTGGGAATAAAGCTGCTGTATATAGAAGAAACATTGGACTGGACGAGCAGCGAGTGTAATCCCCAGGGAGGTCCGGGAGCATTTGAAGAATGCTGCAGAATGACAGCATATTTTGCTATTTCCCTCTCTCCTGCTCTCCCTTTTTATGGGGCTAGGTCAAATGGACCGAATGCTTCTAATCCAAAATTGCAACTCCCTTGCTCACCTCCAGGATCTTGCTTGTAAAAACCAAGTGATACAAATCTGAACTCAATGGGTAATATTCTCTCTTGGGTGAAGAGGTTGGGTTTGAGTTCCCATTCATGTGCCTGAACACAAAATCCAGGCAGATGCTCCCCTCTGCTCCAACCCCAACCTCACCATCAAACCCGCAGACAAGGGTGGCATAGTGGTAGTATGGCGCACTGACCTCTACATCGCTGAGGCCAAACGCCAACTCTCCGACACCTCCTCCTACCGCCCCCTCGATCATGATCCCACCCCCGAGCACCAAACCATCATCTCCAACACCATTCATGACCTCATCACCTCAGGGGACCTCCCACCCACAGCTTCCAACCTCATTGTTCCCAAACCCCGCACGGCCCGTTTCTATCTCCTTCCCAAAATCCACAAACCTGCCTGCCCTGGTCGACCCATTGTCTCAGCCTGTTCCTGCCCCACCGAACTCATCTCCACCTATCTGGACTCCATTTTCTCCCCTTTGGTCCAGGAACTCCCTACCTACGTCCGTGACACCACCCACGCCCTCCACCTCCTTCAGAACTTCCAATTCCCTGGCCCCCAACACCTCATTTTCACCATGGACGTCCAGTCCCTATACACTTGTATTCCGCATGCAGATGGCCTCAAGGCCCTCCACTTCTTCCTGTCCCGCAGGCCCGACCAGTCCCCCTCCACCGACACCCTCATCCGCCTAGCCGAACTCGTCCTCAACCTCAACAACTTCTCTTTCGATTCCTCCCACTTCCTACAGACAAAGGGGGTGGCCATGGGCACCCGCATGGGCCCCAGCTATGCCTGCCTCTTTGTAGCTTACGTGGAACAGTCCCTCTTCCGCACCTACACAGGCCCCAAACCCCACCTCTTTCTCCGTTACATTGATGACTGTATCAGCGCCGCCTCTTGCTCCCCAGAGGAGCTCGAACAGTTCATCCACTTCACCAACACCTTCCACCCCAACCTTCAGTTCACCTGGGCCATCTCCAGCACATCCCTCACCTTCCTGGACATCTCAGTCTCCATCTCAGGCAACCAGCTTGTAACTGATGTCCATTTCAAGCCCACCGACTCCCACAGCTACCTAGAATACACCTCCTCCCACCCACCCTCCTGCAAAAATTCCATCCCCTATTTCCAATTCCTCCGCCTCTGCCGCATCTGCTCCCACGATGAGGCATTCCACTCCCGCACATCCCAGATGTCCAGGTTCTTCAAGGACCGCAACTTTCCCCCCACAGTGGTCAAGAATGCCCTTGACCGCGTCTCCCGCATTTCCTGCAACACATCCCTCACACCCCGCCCCTGCCACAACCGCCCAAAGAGGATCCCCCTCATTCTCACACACCACCCCACCAATCTCCGGATACAACGCATCATCCTCCGACAGTTCCGCCATCTACAATCCGACCCCACCACCCAAGACATTTTTCCATCTCCACCCTTGCCTGCTTTCCGGAGAGACCACTCTCTTCGTGACTCCCTTGTTCGCTCCACACTGCCCTCCAACCCCACCACATCCGGCACCTTCCCCTGCAACCGCAGGAAGTGCTATACTTGCCCCCACACTTCCTCCCTCACCCCCATCCCAGGCCCCAAGATGACTTTCCATATTAAGCAGAGGTTCACCTGCACATCTGCCAATGTGGTATACTGCATCCATTGTACCCGGTGTGGCTTCCTCTACATTGGGGAAACCAAGCGGAGGCTTGGGGACTGCTTTGCAGAACACCTCCGCTCGGTTCGCAATAAACAACTACACCTCCCAGTCACGAACCATTTCCACTCCCCCTCCCATTCTTTAGACGACATGTCTATCCTGGGCCTCCTGCAGTGCCACAATGATGCCACCCGAAAGTTGCAGGAACAGCAACTCATATTCCACTTGGGAACCCTGCAGCCCAATGGTATCAATGTGGACTTCACCAGCTTCAAAATCTCCCCTTCCGCCACCGCATCCTAAAACCAGCCCAGTTCGTCCCCTCCCCCTAATGCACCACACAACCAGCCCAGCTCTTCCCCTCCACCCACTGCATCTCAAAACCAGTCCAGCCTGTCTCTGCCTCCCTAACCTGTTCTTCCTCTCACCCATCGCTTCCTCCCACCTCAAGCTGCACCTCCATCTCCTGCCTACTAACGTCATCCCACCTCCTTGACCTGCCCATCTTCCCTGGACTGATCTATCCCCTCCCTACCTCCCCACCTATACTCTCCTCTCCACCTATCTTCTTTACTCTCCATCTTCAGTCCGCCTCCCCCTCTCTCCCTATTTATTCCAGTTCCCTCTCCCCATCCCCCTCTCTGATGAAGGGTCTAGGCCCGAAACGTCAGCTTTTGTGCTCCTGAGATGCTGCTGGGCCTGCTGTGTTCATCCAGCCTCACATTTTATTATCTTAGATGCTCCCCTTGTGATGCTGCTGCAGTGCTGCACTGTTAGAGACACTGCCTTTCCGAAAACATATTAAAACAAAGTCAACCTGTCCTCTCCCATGATTGTGAAGATCCTAGGCTCAGTCTTTCAAAGCAAGAAAACAAAAGATGAGGAGATGTACAGGGCTGACTGTTTAATCTGGAAGTTCAGGATTGTGGGTTCAAATCCCATGTTTGGAGCTGTACTTTGAAGTAATAAATGAAAAGCTAGCTTCAGTGACTGTGCAAGTATTATCAGTCGATTTTTTTTTAAATGTGGTTCACTCATTCAGGAAAGTAATTTACCACTCTTAACTGTCTGGTCTAAATGTGACTTCAGACACACAGCGATAGGGTTACTCTTGAATACCCTTTGAGCAAGCTATTCAGTTTAAAGGTGACAAATGAGCATCACATCTCACGATAAAATAAATTTCAAAGGAAGTTCTCCCTTTGCAATCAATATTGATCCTCCAAACAATATCTATAAAAACACAAATTATGTGATCATTATCCCACTGCTGTGATTCTTCACTGTGTTCAAAATGGCTATCATATTTCCTAAATTACAATGGTGTGAACAGCTCGAAGTAAGGATAGCTTGTGCTTTTAAAATTCTTTTGGGTGTCTTGAAATCATGAAAAGGCGTTGCAAAAATGTGAGCTCTTTCTTTGTTCTGCTTTTCAGCTTGGATTGCAGTGGCCTAAGGGAAGAGAATTAAAGAGAAATATAATCCCAAGATTATACACTGGAATGCCGTGAGTATATTACAGTGTTGTTACAAAGCCACAGAATGTTTGAGCTCTCATGTTATTCATTCTTGACTCAAGTTACTGCAGCAGTGTGTCTGGTTCGGCCTAGTTTTCATCAATAGCCTGACCTTCTGACTGCTGCTGGGTCTCGGAATAAAGAGCTGACATGGTTGAACAAAGCTATAACCTAGTTTTAATCAATGGCCTGACCTGTTGGGTGGTGGCTGATACTGGTTATAATGTACAACAGCATTTATTCTCTAATTACATCCCAGATTCCTGCTGAATGAAGCAGAGCCCAGTTCCACTCAGGGAACAAACCACCCGACCCCTGGGGCAACTGATTGACAAAAGAAACAGATTGTGACTTAGTTATCAGAGATAATGGGAACTGCAGATGCTGGAGATTCCAAGATAATAAAATGTGAGGCTGGATGAACACAGCAGGCCAAGCAGCATCTCAGGAGCACAAAAGCTGACGTTTCGGGCCTAGACCCTTCATCAGAGAGGGGGATGGGGGGAGGGAACTGGAATAAATAGGGAGAGAGGGGGAGGCGGACCGAAGATGGAGAGCAAAGAAGATAGGTGGAGAGGGTGTAGGTGGGGAGGTAGGGAGGGGATAGGTCAGTCCAGGGAAGACGGACAGGTCAAGGAGGTGGGATGAGGTTAGTAGGTAGCTGGGGGTGCGGCTGGGGGTGGGAGGAAGGGATGGGTGAGAGGAAGAACCGGTTAGGGAGGCAGAGACAGGTTGGACTGGTTTTGGGATGCAGTGGGTGGGGGGGAAGAGCTGGGCTGGTTGTGTGGTGCAGTGGGGGGAGGGGATGAACTGGGCTGGTTTAGGGATGCAGTGGGGGAAGGGGAGATTTTGAAACTGGTGAAGTCCACATTGATACCATATGGCTGCAGGGTTCCCAGGCGGAATATGAGTTGCTGTTCCTGCAACCTTCGGGTGGCATCATTGTGGCAGTGCAGGAGGCCCATGATGGACATGTCATCAAGAGAATGGGAGGGGGAGTGGAAATGGTTTGCGACTGGGAGGTGCAGTTGTTTGTTGCGAACTGAGCGGAGGTGTTCTGCAAAGCGGTCCCCAAGCCTCCGCTTGGTTTCCCCAATGTAGAGAAAGCCGCACCGGGTACAGTGGATGCAGTATACCACATTGGCAGATGTGCAGGTGAACCTCTGCTTAATGTGGAATGTCATCTTGGGGCCTGGGATGGGGGTGAGGGAGGAGGTGTGGGGACAAGTGTAGCATTTCCTGCGGTTGCAGGGGAAGGTGCCGGGTGTGGTGGGGTTGGAGGGCAGTGTGGAGCGAACAAGGGAGTCACGGAGAGAGTGGTCTCTCCGGAAAGCAGACAGGGGTGGGGATGGAAAAATGTCTTGGGTGGTGGGGTCGGATTGTAAATGGCGGAAGTGTCGGAGGATAATGCGTTGTATCCGGAGGTTGGTAGGGTGGTGTGTGAGAACGAGGGGGATCCTCTTGGGGCGGTTGTGGCGGGGGCGGGGTGTGAGGGATGTGTCGCGGTTCCAAGATAATAAAATGTGAGGCTGGATGAACACAGCAGGTTCCAAGATAATAAAATGTGAGGCTGGATGAACACAGCAGGTTCCAAGATAATAAAATGTGAGGCGACACATCCCTCACACCCCGCCCCCGCCACAACCGCCCCAAGAGGATCCCCCTCGTTCTCACACACCACCCTACCAACCTCCGGATACAACGCATTATCCTCCGACACTTCCGCCATTTACAATCCGACCCCACCACCCAAGACATTTTTCCATCCCCACCCCTGTCTGCTTTCCGGAGAGACCACTCTCTCCGTGACTCCCTTGTTCGCTCCACACTGCCCTCCAACCCCACCACACCCGGCACCTTCCCCTGCAACCGCAGGAAATGCTACACTTGTCCCCACACCTCCTCCCTCACCCCCATCCCAGGCCCCAAGATGACATTCCACATTAAGCAGAGGTTCACCTGCACATCTGCCAATGTGGTATACTGCATCCACTGTACCCGGTGCGGCTTTCTCTACATTGGGGAAACCAAGCGGAGGCTTGGGGACCGCTTTGCAGAACACCTCCGCTCAGTTCGCAACAAACAACTGCACCTCCCAGTCGCAAACCATTTCCACTCCCCCTCCCATTCTCTTGATGACATGTCCATCATGGGCCTCCTGCACTGCCACAATGATGCCACCCGAAGGTTGCAGGAACAGCAACTCATATTCCGCCTGGGAACCCTGCAGCCATATGGTATCAATGTGGACTTCACCAGTTTCAAAATCTCCCCTTCCCCCACTGCATCCCTAAACCAGCCCAGTTCATCCCCTCCCCCCACTGCACCACACAACCAGCCCAGCTCTTCCCCCCCACCCACTGCATCCCAAAACCAGTCCAACCTGTCTCTGCCTCCCTAACCGGTTCTTCCTCTCACCCATCCCTTCCTCCCACCCCCAGCCGCACCCCCAGCTACCTACTAACCTCATCCCACCTCCTTGACCTGTCCGTCTTCCCTGGACTGACCTATCCCCTCCCTACCTCCCCACCTACACCCTCTCCACCTATCTTCTTTGCTCTCCATCTTCGGTCCGCCTCCCCCTCTCTCCCTATTTATTCCAGTTCCCTCCCCCCATCCCCCTCTCTGATGAAGGGTCTAGGCCCGAAACGTCAGCTTTTGTGCTCCTGAGATGCTGCTTGGCCTGCTGTGTTCATCCAGCCTCACATTTTATTATCTGTGACTTAGTTATACCTGTATTGTGTCTGAGGCTGTAACCTTGCCGTGCTGTAATCAAAACTCCTCATTGAAACTCCGGTTATCCAGCACGATCTTTCCCAGGGTTTCTGAAAGGGTATGAGCTGGAACTTATACATACGCATTCACACACACACACACACACACACACACACACACACACGTAGATTCAGAGGCACGCACACAAGCGCATACCCAGATGCACATCCACACACACATGCATGCATACAGACAAGCCCAGACACACATACACGGGCACACACATACACACACACACACACGCACACACATGCTCACAGACACACACAGATACACAAACATGCATGAATACAGATACTCACCCACAGAAACATGCACACAGACACACATGCACACAGACACATGCAGTCACATACCGACACACACACAAACACACACACACACACACACACACACACACTCACACACAACAATGTAGATACATCAACCCACAGATATGTAAATACAGAGGCACAGAAAAATACATAGATGCACATGTACACACAAAGTCACACAAATACACATGCAGGTGTACGGATATATTTCCATAGATAAAAACATACGCAGACAAAGAGACAAAATTGTAATAACGCAAAGAGGCACACATATATGCGAATGACAGACACTAAGGCAGATAGACAAGAGACATATACATTCATGCAGAAACACAAACACACGCTCACAACAAAACAAGGAGTTGCACACAGCCATACCCACAAAAGAGCCACGCCTACCCCCTCACCCACAAAGAAACCACATGCACAGACTGATCCCACAAGCAAGCACATTAACAGACAGCCACGCAAGTCTCGAGCAGAGTCAGACTGACTCACAGAGACACAAGCATGCTGTATAGGGTGTAACAGTAAGAAATGGTTAATACTGAGTAGTACCTTAAACAGCACCCACCATAAGACCATAAAATTTAGGAGCAGAAGTGTCCCATTCAGCTTATCAAGTCTACTCTACCATTCAATGAGATCATGGCTGATCCACAGAGAAATGTAGATATTAGGAGCAGGAGAAGGCCATTCAGCCCTTTGAGCTTGCTCCACCATTCTTCATGATCAGGCTGATCGTCCACCTCAACTGCCTAACCCTGCTTCCTTCCTGTGCTAATGAATTCCACAGGCTCACCATTCTTTGGGTGAAGAAATTTCTCCTCATCTCCATCCTAAATGGTCTAACCTGAATCCTCATACTGTGGCCCCTGCTTCTGGATACACCCACCATCAGGAACATCCTCACTGCATCTACCTTGTCCAGTCTTGTTGGTGTGGTCTCACCAAGACAAGTCTCAACTTCACTTTCCTGCCTTTTCCCTATAGCCGTTGATTCCCTTACTGATTAAAGATCTCTCTATCTCAGTCTTGAATATATTTAAGGACCCAGCCTTGACAGCCTTCCTGGTGAAGAATTCCACAGAGTCACAATCATTTGAAAGAAGAAATTCCTCCTCATCTCTGCCTCATGTGTGCAAGCCGTTACTCTGAGATGATGTCCTCTGCTCCGATGCTCTCCCACAAGGTGAAACAGCCTCTCCCAGTCTACCCTGTCAAGTCCCAACAGAATCTTGTATATTTCAATTCACTTTCACTCTTCTAAACTCCACTGAGTACAGGCCCAACCTACTCAACATCTCCTCATAAGACAGCCCCTCCATACCCAGGATCATTTGAGTGAGCCTCCCCTGGATAGCCTGCAATGCCAGTATGTCTTCCCTCAGATAAGGAACCCAAAACTGTTCACAGTATTTCAACTACAATCTATCTAGTGCCTTGGTTTAGCAAAACCAGACTAATTTTAAACTCCACCAGAGGTAGTAAGAACTGCAGATGCTGCAGTCAGAGACAATGCAGCAGGCCAGGTTGCATTCAGAGGAGTCAGGTAAAATCCACTTTCAGGCCATTGGGCTGTAGGTGTTAGTAAAGTTGATGAACTGTTCAAGCTCCTTGTGGAAGCATGAGGCAGTGTCGATACAGTCATCAATGTAACCCCTATCTGCCTTCCGTAGGGACTGCTTTCTCCTCAACTCCCTTGTCCGCTCCACATTCCCCACTAGCCCCACCACACCCGACACCTTTCCCTGCAACTGCAGGAAGTGCTACACCTGCCCCCACACTTCCCCCTCATATCCATCCAAGGAACCAAAAAAACCTTCCACATCAGACAGAGGTTCTCCTGCACATCCGCTAATGTAGTCTACTGCATCCACTGCTCCCAATGTGGCCTCCCCTACATCAGTAGACCAAGCGGAGGCTCAGAGATTGTTTTACAGATCACCTGCTCTAGGCTCACGACAAACGACAACACCTTCCAGTCGCAAACCACTTCAACTGCACCTCCCACTCCCTGGGTGACATACCTACCTTGGGCCTCCTCCAGGGTCACAATGATGCCATCCGTAAACTGGAGGAGCAGCACCTCATATTCCGCCTCAAGACCCGAAAGCCCCTTGGACTAAACATGGATTTTACTAGTTTCAAACCCTCCCTCTCATGTCTGTCTCCTTGACCTGACACAACCTGTCCATCTCCTCTCTCACCTATCCACCCCTCCCACCTCACTAACCAATCCCCACCATTCCCTACCTGTGGTCACCTATCACCATCCCACCTACCTCCACCAGCCCCACCCCTCCTCTCTATTTATTTCCAAGCTCCCTTCCACCTCCCCTGTTTCTGATGAAGGGTCCTGACCTGAAACATCAGCTTGCCTGCTGTGTTCCTCCAACACCACACTGCGTTATCTTGAATTTTTAACTCCATTCCTTTTGAATTAAAGTTTAGACTGGAATGATTTCATATGGACTCGTGGTCAGAACAGTTTAGGATCTCGAAGGAGTGAGACCTAATGCCTAGTCGTGATCAAAGTTTCTGTAACAACACCCATTGTATCAAGGTAGCCCAGAAATAGTTGGTAACATGCAATACAAGAGCCTCCGAAGTTTGAGCCAGTATGTGGTGACCCTGTACTACCCTGGGCAAATCAGGTCCTAGAGATCCCCATGCAAAAGTAGTTTGTCTTACAGGAGCAAAACTGTGAAGAAACAGTTAAGTCAAACCTACAGATTTGATAGTGAAGGGGAATTTCTCTATGCAGATTGTTTGTCTTGTTTTAATTTACTTTTATTTATTTTGAGCAATAAACTTCTATTTTATAGCTAAAACCAAATCTGCAGCCTAGTGTGCTTATATTAGACAGCACTTTCCAAACTCACAGCCGCTTCCGTTGAGAAAGACAATGGCAGCATTGGAATAGCACACCCTGCAAGGTCCTTTCCAAGCCACCCACCATCCTGACTTGGCAATTTGGACAAGCTTTTGCTATCATTGCCTATAATTCTGTGCCTGGGTGCTTGTCTCCACTTCACCTGAATAAGGAGCAGCGCTCGGAAAGCTTGTGATTTCAAATAAACCTGTTGGACTACAACCTGGAATCATGAGACTTCTAGCCTTGGAAAAATGTTGCTGTTCCTTCACTGTCACTGGGCCAAAATCCTGGAATTCCCTCACTAAGGGCATTGTGGATGACCTATGGCACATGGGCTGCAGTGGTTCGAGAAGACAGCTCATCACCACTTCTCAAGGGCATCTAGAGACGCGTAGTAAATGCTAGTGATGCCCACATTCCACAAGTGAATTTTAAAAATATCAGTGAAAGAATGTCATACCAAAGCGAACAAAGATCACAAGAAGTTAAAGAGGAACTGGTGGCAGAGGTGGTAATACTGCTGGGCCAGTAGTCCAGAGCCTAGGGGAATGCGTTCAAGTCCCAGCATTTTATCCATCAATTTTACCAGAGCAAATGGTTAAAATCTGAAATCAATTCAAAATAAAAACTAGCCTAATGCCAACCATGTCACAAATGTCCTTTAGTGAAAGAAATTTGCTGTCCTTACCTGGTCTGACACACACCCAGCCACTGGAGGCTGTGAGTGGGTCCTGACTGGGCATGTTCCGAGGGCAGCAGCAGGCGATTGGAAGTGGCAGCTTCAATGGGGATGGCATTGCAGCCCAACGTGGAAAGATCGAGCAGTGACGGAAGTGCCCCCCAATACCTGCAGCGGCAACATGCAAGAACAGGCCGCCCAGGTCTCCCAGAGAACAAGCTAAGTGGAGGAGATTGGGGCCACAATATGAATGAGCATTCAAGAAAGACTGTCGAAAGCTTTTAACTTTATTTCTTTATTTTTCTACTTACACTCTGTATTCCTTAACTTTTCAACTCGGTTTCCCTCTTTCACTAGTTTGTACATAAGTATTTTGTGCCAAAGTACCTTTGTGGCACCTTGTGTGGCAACCTGAGACACTTTTCACTGAACTCTTGTACTTCTGAGACAACAAAATGTGAGGCTGGATGAACACAGCAGGCCAAGCAGCATCTCAGGAGCACAAAAACTGACGTTTCGGGCCTAGACCCTTCATCAGAGAGGGGGATGGGGTGAGGGTTCTGGAATAAATAGGGAGAGAGGGGGAGGCAGACCGAAGATGGAGAGAAAAGAAGATAGTTGGAGAGAGTATAGGTGGGGAGGTAGGGAGGGGATAGGTCAGTCCAGAGAAGACGGACAGGTCAAGGAGGTGGGATGAGGTTAGTAGGTAAATGGGGGTGCGGCTTGGGGTGGAAGGAAGGGATGGGTGAGAGGAAGAAAAGGTTACGGAGGCGGAGAACTGAGAGGCTTGGAGACCACTTTGCAGAACACCTCCGTTCAGTTTGCAACAAACTACTACACCTCCCAGTCGCAAACCATTTCCACACCCCCTCCCATTCTTTAGATGACATGTCCATCACGGGCCTCCTGCAGTGCCACAATGATGCCACCCGAAGGTTGCAGGAACAGCAACTCATATTCCGCCTGGGAACCCTGCAGCCTAATGGTACCAATGTGGACTTCACCAGTTTCAAAATCTCCCCTTCCCCAACTGCATCCCTAAATCAGCCCAGTTCGTCCCCTCCCCCCACTGCACCACACAACCAGCCCAGCTCCTCCACTCCATCCACTGCATCCCAAAACCAGTCCAACCTGTCTCCGCCTCCCTAACCTGTTCTTCCTCTCACCCATCCCTTCCTCCCACCCCAAGCCGCACCCCCATCTACCTACTAACCTCATCCCACCTCCTTGACCTGTCCGTCTTCCCTGGACTGACCTATCCCCTCCCTACCTCCCCACCTATACTCTCTCCACCTATCTTCTTTTCTCTCCATCTTCGGTCCGCCTCCCCCTCTCTCCCTATTTATTCCAGAACCCTCATCCCATCCCCCTCTCTGATGAAGGGTCTAGGCCCGAAACGTCAGCTTTTGTGCTCCTGAGATGCTGCTTGGCCTGCTGTGTTCATCCAGCCTCACATTTTGTTGTCTTGGATTCTCCAGCATCTGCAGTTTCCATTATCTCTTGTACTTCTGTACTTGAGTACACGTGACAATAAAATCTAATATCTAAATCTAAATCTAAACCTAAATCTAAATCTAAATCTAAATCGATGGCAGACGCAGTGCAAACTTGTTGATTCTCAGCTTTCCTCTCAAGATGGGCAGCAACTGTTGACTCAGCAAATGACACCCACGTACCATCAGCAAGTTGAAAAGAAACTGCACCAGATTTCATTCTGGGATCAAAATACTTGCATTGCTAAAAATGTGCACCATTTGATTCTTTTCAAATGACAAAAATTCTCCTCGTATTTTAGCTCTACAACAGTAAAACGTCAATTGCAGTTACTAACTCCTCAAAAAATGGGAAAACCGGTAGTCCCTTATAAGATACTAAAATAACACTCCATTTCATACACACTCACACACACATAGAGATACACAGAGAGAGAGATGCATACACTCACACAGATACAGAAAATACAACTCAGAAACACAGATACATGCACACTCTCACACACATAGATTCAGACAGATTCACAAGCACACAGACAAACATTCACTCACAAACAGGAACACACTCACAAGTATATGCACACACACACAGATGCACACACACAGGAACAGGAGGGCACACTCATACTTTCGAGCAAACATATACACATTCATAGAAGCACAGACACACACATATGTATAAACATCTTAGTTGTAATAGTTTAGATGGAGTAGATTTTGTCCAGTGTGTTCTGGAAGGATTCCTGGCACAGTATGTAGATAGACCAACACAAGGAGAGGCCATTGTGAATGTGGTGCTTGGCAACAAGTGTTAGACATGTGGGTGGGAGAGCATTTTGGCGGTAGCGATCATAACTCTGTTTCCTTCATGACAGCCATGGATAAGGACGGGTACACACAGCAGGGTAAAGTTTACAATTGGGGGAAGGGTAACTACAATTCAGTTAGGCAAGAACTGGGTAACATAAATTGGGAACAGATGCTGTCAGGGAAGAACACTATAGAAATGTGGAGATCGTTTAAGGAATGCAGATTGCATGTGCTCGATATGTTTGTCCCTAGCAGTCAGAGAAGATGCGGTCGAGTGAGGGAGCCATGGTTCACGAAAGAGGTCGAACAACTGGTTAAGAGGAAGAAGGAGGCTTATTCAAAAAGGGAACAGGGATAACCCCGGAAATTACAGGCCAGTTAGTCTTATGTAAGTGGTGGGCAAGTTATTGGAACAGGCTCTGAGAGATAGGATTTATGATCACTTAGAAAAGTGCAGGTTGATTCGTGATAGTCAGCATGGATTTGTGAGGGGTAGATCATGCCTCACAAACCTTACTGAATTCTTTGAAGAGGTGACCAAACATGTGCATGAAGGTAGAGCAGTGGATGTGTATACATGGATTTAAGTAAGGCGTTTGATAAGGTTCCCCATGGTAGGTTCATGCAGAAGGTAAGGAGATATGGGATAGGGTGAAATGTGGCTGATTGGATTCAGAATTGGCTGACCCTTAGAAGGCAAAGGGTGGTAGTGGACAGAAAGTATTCAGCATGGTGCTCAGTTACGAGTGGTGTACCACAAGGATCTGTTCTGGGTCCTCTTCTATTTGTGCTTTTTGTAAATGATTTGGATGAAGGAGTGGGAGGGCGGATTAGTAAGTTCATGGACGATACGAAGGTGGATCACATTGTGGACAGTGACGAGGGCTGTTCTCGGTTTCAAAGGGACATTGACAGGATGCGGAGCTAGTCTGAGAAATGGCAGATGGCGTTTAACCCTGAAAAGTGTGAGGTGATTCATTTTGGAAGGACAAATATGAAAGCAGAATACAGGGTTAACGAAAAGTTTCTTGGCAGCGTGGAGGAGCAGAGGGATCTTGGGGTTCATGTTCACAGTTCCTTAAAAGCTGCCATCCAGTTGGAGAGAGTTGTTAAGAAGGCGTATGGTGTGTTAGCTTTCATTAATAGAGGGATTGAGTTCAAGAGCCATGAAGTTATGCTCCAGCTGTACAAAAGCCTGGTTCAGCCACTTCTGGAGTATTGTGTCCGGTTCTGGTCACCTCATTACAGGAAAGATGTGGAGGCCTTGGAAAAGGTGCAGAGGAGATTTACCAGGATGTTGCCTGGAGTGGAGGGAAGACCTTATGAGAGCTCAGGCTTTTCTCTTCAGGACAACGAAGGATGAGAGGTGACTTGATAGAGGTGTACAAAATGGTCAGAGGTATAGATAGAGCAGACAGCCAGAGGCTTTTTCCTAGAGTGGAGGTAGCTTTTACGAGGAGACATAGTTTTAAAGCGAAAGGGGGTAGATATCGGGGAGACGTCAGAGGTAGGTTCTTTATTCAGAGAGTGGTTGGAGCATGGAATGCATTGCAGGGGAGGATAGAGGAGTTGGCCTCATTAGGGACATTTAAGCATCTATTAGGTAGGCATATGGATGATAGTATAAGGTAGAGGTGGAGGTTAAATTGACCCTAGGTTTACGGTCAAAGTTTGGCACATCATCGTGGGCCTCCAATTCCATTCCTACATTGAAATCCATTTCTTGCCATGTATTCAGGAGATCTCTCCCTGTCACACAGCCCCTCTCACCTGTTTGCAATACTCCCCCTTCAGCTGGGCAGGAGCTCTTTCTCCACTCCCTTCATCCATCTGCAACACTCCCCTCCACCCAAACCCCTCCCTCTGGCCTTTTCCCTGCTCTTGACCTCTTCATTAAGGATTGCTGACATGGCATCGAGCATCTCAATTTCTCTGTTCTCCTTACCAGGCCTGTTTTGCGCTAAACCTGCTGCATTTCTGCAGGAGTATAACTGGACTCAAAATGTTAACCCTGCTTCCTCTCTACAGATGCTGCCAGACCTGCTGCGTTTCTCCAGCAATTTGTACTTTTGTTTCAGATTTCCAGCATCTGCAGCCTCTTGATTTTATTACTCCATTATTGCTTCTGGTATCTTTCCATTTAAAAAAAAACAATGAAAACACCGCCA
This sequence comes from Stegostoma tigrinum, assembly GCF_030684315.1. Lineage (NCBI taxonomy): Eukaryota > Metazoa > Chordata > Chondrichthyes > Orectolobiformes > Stegostomatidae > Stegostoma > Stegostoma tigrinum. The sequence continues at coordinate 7,932,392 of NC_081365.1, forward strand.
ATATATAGAGCTGTACAGCACAGAAGCAGACCTTTTGGTCTAACTTGTCCTTGCAGACCAGATATCCTAAATTAATCTACCCCCGTTTGGCCCATATCCCTCTGAACCCTTCCTATTAATGTACTCATCCAGGTGCCATTTAAATGCTGTAATTGTACCAGCCTCTACCACTTCCATTGGCAGCCTCACGCACCACCCTCTGTGTGGAAATCTTGCTCTTTCCCCTCTCACTTTTAATCTCTGCCCATTAGTGCAAATCGTCCAGAAATGGCAGCATCCTTGTGAATCTTTTCTGAACCATTTCAAGTTTAGCAACATTTTTTCCTACAGCAGAGAGACCAGAAATGAACACAGTATTCCAAGAGTGGCCAAAACAACATCCTGTACAACCACAACACGACCTCCCAACTCCTGTACTCAATGCACTGACCTGTACAGCCTAAATGCCTCATTGGCCTGTGAAAAGCTATGGGATGTCATGATGCCCCAGAAAGCCAAACAGTAACCACTTTGGGGAATGAGAGATAATGGGAACTGCAGATGCTGGAGAATAATAAAGTGTGAAGCTGGATGAACACAGAAGGCCACACATCCCTCACCTTCCTGGACCTCCTGCAGAGGTTCACCTGCACATCTGCCAATGTGGTACTTCACCAGCTTCAAAATCTCCCCTTCCCCCACCGCATCCTAAAACCAGCCCAGGTCGTCCCCTCCCCCCACTGCACCACACAACCAGCCCAGCTCTTCCCCTCCCCCCCTCTCTCTATTTATTCCAGAACCCTCACCCCATCCCCCTCTCTGATGAAGGGTCTAGGCCCGAAACGTCTGCTTTTGTGCTCCTGAGATGCTGCTTGGCCTGCTGTGTTCATCCAGCTTCACACTTTACCACTTTGGGGAATGCCTGGTAGGTGGCAGACAACTCAATGCTTCTACAAAGGTTGCCTTGATCAAGTCCCTTTGTGATGCTTTGAAACAAGAGTAGGTGATGGCCTAATGATATTATTGCTCGAGACCCAGGCAGTGCTCTTGGGACCTGGGTTCACACCCTACCATGGAATTTGAATTCAATAACTATCTGGAATCTGGAGTGTCATCATGGCCATGACTTCATTGCTGATTTTCAGGGAAATAAAAAGTTGTGATTCAGCAATGTCCTTTAGGGAAGGAAACTGCCATCCTTACCTGGTCTGGCCTACATGGGACTCCAGACCCACAGCAATGTGGTTGACTCACCCCCTGATAGGCAATTAATGAGATGACAAGGTGTAGAGCTGGATGAACACAGCAGGCCAAGCAGCATCAGAGGAGCATGAAGGCTGACGTTTCAGGCCTGGGCCCAATAAACACTGGCCTAGCCAACAACGCCCACATCCCGTGAGCGAATAAAACAAAGTTCAAAGACACTGGAAATGTACTGCAGATGAGAAGCATGTGTAAAAAGTCTGATCAACACTTAGAGCTTTTTCGTAAAACTGAGGAAGGTTCTTGTGTCCAAAATTTACCCCCCATCCAAACTGCCACTCTCTTTCTACGAATTCTGGTAAACCTGGTGTTTATTTTCAGCCTTGTCATTGCAGATCTCTTTACCTTTCATAGAATCCCTACAGTGTGAAAGCAGGCCACTTGGCCCATCGAGTCTACACACTGCTCCTCCAAAGACCATTCCACCCAGAACCATTCCCCCAACCTTATCCCCACAACTCCACATTTCCCTTGGCTAATCCACCTGGCCCTTACATCCCTGAACACAATGAGCAATTCAGCATGGCCAATCCACCCTAACCTGCACACCTTTGGACTGTGGGAGGAAACTGGAGCACCCGGAGGAAACCCATGTAGACATGGGGAGGATGTACAAACTCCACACAGCCGCCTGAAATAGGCATCGAACCCGAGTCCCTGGCACCATAAGGCAGCAGTGCTAACCGTCATGCCACCCTAAAATTGACAAGTTTCACGGTCATCATTCAATACTTAACATTAGATTTTTAGAGTTCACTAATTCAAATTCCTCCATCTGCCACGGTGGGATTTGAACCCAGTGTCTACAATGTTACCAATGTCACTGAATTAATAGAGAGAACAAAGTGTGGAGCTGGATGAACACAGCAGGCCAAGCAGCATCTCAGGATTACAAACGCTGACGTTTCAGGCCTAGATCCTTCATCACTGAATTAATAGTCTCGTGACAACACCACTAGGCCTACCCCTCCCCAGTTTGCAGTTTGCTTTTTTTAATCTTATTGGTTATGCAACTCAGCAGCTCATAAACTCCTCGGACAACTAATATCAAAGCAACTTTTTGATTAATTCAGAGAAAAATAAACAATCTTCCCTTCCTTCAGGATCTGCTCGTCCTGTTGCATGTTCTTCAGCATCCCCTGTCCTGGCTTCAGCATCCTGAGATCTCTAGCATTTTGATTTTGTTCTTCTGAATAATTCTGCGGTGTGTTACCATCAAAAAGATACCAAGCCAAACCGAACTGGTTTGTGTTTATCAGACATTTCACAGCGCAAGACCTGCTGCGCCAAACATTTGTTAACCATTTTTACTTAAAACTGTCAAGCTCAGCAGATAACAGTCAGGCAAACAAACAGAAGAAGGGAGGATGGGGGGAAAAACACAGTGGAGAAAGTGAAGGCTGGAGGAGAGACAGAAGTCAGAATTTAAGAGACACAGAAGAGGTCTTCAAAATGATGAAGGGGCTGATAGAGCAGAAAGAGGGATATTGTTCCTGCTTGAAAAAGTAACATTAACAAGAGGGCATAGATTTATAATGATTTGCAAAAGAAGCAATGGTGGTGTGAGAAAATTTTTTTTCTCACTGTGAGCAGTCATGTCCTGGATGCACTGCCTGGAAATGTGTTGGAGGCAGTTTCAGTGTATGTATTCATACAGTCATAGAGCTAAACAGCATGGAAACAGACCCTTTGGTCCAAATCATCCTTGCCAACCAGATATCTTAAATTTATCTAGTCTCATTTGCCAGCATTTGGCACATATGCCTTTAAACCCTTCCTATTCACGTACCCATCCAGATTCCTTTTAAATGTTGTAATTGTATCCACCACTTCCTCTGGCAGCTCATTCCCCACATGCATCACCCTCTGCATGAAAAAGTTTCCCCTTAGGTCCCTTTTAAGTCTTTCCCCTCCCACCTTAAACCAAGTTTAGGACTCTCCCACCTCGGGGAAAAGACCTTGGCAAATGACTCTGACTATGCCCTTCATGATTTTATATACCTCGATACGGTCACCCGTCAGCCTCTGGCAGTCCAGGGAAAACAGTCCCAGCCTATTCAGCCTCTCCCTATCGCTCAAACCCTCCAACCCTGGCAACATCCTTGTAAATCTTCTCAAGACGACATTGGCTGATTGTACGTAAATAAATAATATAATGAGGCAGGAGATTAGCCCTGGCTAGTGATACATGTTTGATGAGCTAGTGCTAGCACAATGGTTTGAATGGTCTCTTTCTGCACTGCAACACTTCTGTGACAACAGTGAAAGTGGAACAGAAAGTTACAGCCTTAAAACCATTCAACAAATAGGCCCGTCGGCCCATCAAGTCTATACCACCAAAAATTATATTATTATCTATGCAAGTCCTACTTTCCCACACCAGGCCCATAGCCTTGAATGTTATGATACTTCATGTGCTCACCCAAGTACTTTTTAAAGTTTGTGATGTTTCCCATCACAGGTTTTGCTACAAGAGCTAAATAAAGGGAGGTGACAGAAGTTTGCTTAAAATGCAAGCACAGACATTAACTAGTTGGATCGAATCAATGTAAATCTCTGAAATAGATCAGACAGGAAATTAAAAATAGACAGAAGTTAGAGCCTGTTTGAAAGCGGTTACTCACACAATGAGGTCTCAAGGAACTGTGACACAGTCACAGCATTGTGAGATGTCCCTGTGTTGAAGAAGCAGGGAGAGCTGACTGTATGCGTGCAATGGGTGGTGAAGAAGGCTGAACACCTGGGGAAAGTGATATATAAAGATTGTTTTTCTCTCTCAGGGAGGGTCAGGAGGCCTTGGAACTCTTTTCCTCCAAAAATAATGGAAGCAAAGTCTTTGAACATGCTTAAGGCAGAGCTAGATGGATTTGTGATAAGCAAGGGATGGGGGCTGGTGGTGGGGAAAGGTTATCAGGGCATGGGGAGCAATGTGGAGTAGTGTCATCAGCTATGGTCTTATTGAACGGTGCAGTAGTCTCAAAGGCCAAATGGCTTACTCCATTCCTAACACATACATATGTATGTACTGAATTCTGGGCTATATGACTGGAAGATTAGAGTACAAAACCAAGGAGCTTACAATGGGACATTGATAAAATACTATGTTGACCTCAACTGGCATGTAAAATCCAATTCTGTGCACTTTGGGAAGGATTTGAATGGGTTGGAGTAGATGAAAATTTCTGACAATGTGTATAGGAAGGCATTATGAGGATTGACTGGAGAAGCTGGGCTTGTTCTTTGAGAAGATTGAGATGACAATTTAACAGAAGTTTCAAAATCATGAGAAGTCTGCATTGGTAAGACAGGGAGGAAATGCCCACATGTACAAAAAAGTTGAGAATTGAAGGACAAAGAGTTAAGTGATAATGGGAACTGCAGATGCTGGAGAATCCAAGATAATAAAATGTGAGGCTGGATCAACACAGCAGGCCAAGCAGCATCTCAGGAGCACAAAAGCTGACGTTTCGGGCCTAGACCCTTCATCAGAGGGCAAAGAGTTAAAGCAGGTTGGCAAAGGAAAGAAACTACCACAAGAAAAGACAAACTATTTTACGCAGATTTGGATGAGTCTTTGGAAGGTGCCACTGAAGGATCAATGTTGGCAAGTTGTTGCTGCGCATCATGTAAATGGTACAAACTGCTGCTGAGCATCAGTAGTAGAGGGAGTGCATGTTGGAGGATGCCAGGCGCATTTGCATTAATGTCAACACATGTATTTATAGGGGCGGTCAAGTTCAGTTTCTGGCCAATATTGTTGCCAGCCCTAAATGCCCTTGATGAGAAAGTGGTTAAGGCCAACATTGTGAATGATTCAAGAAGAAGTTGGGTTTAGCACTTGGTACTAAGTAGATAAGTGGAAAAACAGGAACAGGCTACTGAGTTGCCATGATCAAAATGAATAGAACAGGTTCAAAAAGCCAAATGCTCTACCCCTGCTCCAATTTTCCATGTATAATAAAATGAGGCTGCTTTTTCCTAAATGGTGTCAAGCTTCTTGAGTGTTATTGGAGCTGCATCCATCCAGGCAAGTGGGGTGAACTTCATCACACTCCTGACTTGTGTCTTGTGGATGGTGGACAGGCTTAGGGGAGTCAGGAGGTGAGTTACATGGTGCAGGGTTCCAAACCTCTGGTAACACAATTAATTATATGTTGGTCCAGTTCAGTTTCTAATATTGGTGTCAGTGCCAGCATTTATTGTCCATCCCTGAACACCTTTGATGAGGAAGTGGCAAGTGGTTTCAAAAGGGAGTTCAGGGCCAACCATGTTGCTGTGAGTGTTTGGAGACAGACCAGGTCAGGAGAGCAGATTTCCTTCCCTGTAGGACATTTAAGGAAAGCACAGTGGCTTATATCCCATAGGAATCATTTGCTGCTTAGCTAAAAACACAGCACCGAGGACTACCGGCTGATACTCCACTACTCACTCTACATCAGTAAGTTGTGTCTGACTGAGAGAAGGAGGAATTTCTTCACACAGAGGCTGAATCTGGAATTCTCGAAGCCAAACATCCAGCCACTGAGAATTTTGTTAAGGTTTTAGCAAAAATTTGTAGTTTGGTTTGTGGATGGAGTTGTTCAATAGCTCACTGAACCAGTTGCTCTGTGGTGTGGCAAATCTCATTATCCTCACTGGCAACATTATCAGCCCAACCTGAAATCGAAGCATTGGTGTTCTGCTTCCTTCTGAATTTATATGGTCCTCTGGTGTGATGAATCTTGTCACTTCCAGTTCTGTTTTTTTTAAGCAGCCGTCTGTATACGGGGTCTATTTCTATGAGTTTGTTAATGGAGTCCTGTGTTGAGAACCAGACTTCCAGAAATTCCCTTCTGTGTCTGTTGTTCGCTTGTCCCAGGATGGCCACTTTGGCCCAGCTGAAGTGATGGCTCTCATTGTCTGTGAGTATATCAAGACAAGTCAATATTGTTAGTGTCTTTTTATTGCCAGCTGGTGTTCGTGTATCCTGGTCATCAGTTTCTTCCCTGTTTTTCCAATGTCATGTTTACTGCACTCGTTGAAAGGCATTCTGTATATCACCCATCGCAGGTCTCATCACAGAAGCAATGACACAGAGACGGGAACACAGCGGCAGGAGTAGGTGAGCAGCCAGAGCTGGGTGGCTGCGGGTCACCTTCACTTTGCTCTGCTGTTTGGAAGGATGAAGATGAGGAGAATGAGGATGATGAAGAGGAGGACCCATCACACCAGAGGATCATATAAATTCGGAACACTTTGATTAGAGTTCGCACTGATGATGTTGCCTAGGAGGGTAACGAGATGTCTGCACACTAAAAAGCAACCAGTTCAGTGAGCTAATGAACAATTACAGCCATTGAGTATGATCAAGACACAGGCAGATTTCTGACATTCAGAATATCATGGGATATGGGGGCATTGCAGGAAACTGACATCAAAATAGAAGATTAGCCATGATGATATTGAACAGCAGAGTGAACTCGATGGGCTGAATGGCCTCTTCCTAGTACTTTTTTCTAATTCTGAGTCTCTTGGTGGGATGGTTGGAGCGAACTGTGTACCATCGCTAATGGGAGGGAAGGAGAGATGACCAAGCAATTGAAAAAGCAAAGAGATCACTGCTCTAATGGACAAAAATAGACACAGTTACGTATTAGACACAAAAAAACTGCAGATACTAGAATCCAGACAGGAGGGTGGAAGAACACAGCAGGCCAGGTAGCATCTGGAGGAAAGGAGAAGTGAACGTTTCAGGTATTAACCTACCTCAGGAGGATTCCAGTCCTGAAACAGTTATATATTAATCTCAGGCATATAGTAACTACACACCCACAGATAAAAAACTACTGTTGCAAAGTGTTTCAATCTTCCAGAGATTATGTTGAAATGCAAAAAAAATCTTACCCTCCAGGCTCCATTCTGTCCATTTCTGCTCAGCATTCTAGAAAATTCCACAGTCTTTGGAGAGGAAGCAGTGAATCAGATCATAGATCCCAGAGAATGGGAGGGATGAATCACAACTGGGAAAACTCAGGGCAGTGGGCATCAGGAGGAGAGTGAAAGCAGAGGTAAACCTCCCAAAATAATCCAAAGAAAATAAATTACTTGCAGCTTCCATACCCTCAAAGCACCCTCTGGCCAATGGAATAGTTTTTGGATATGAAGGCTCTGAGCAATGTCTGAAACACACATGCACAGCAAGCTCCCACAGGCAGCAATGTGGTAACGGTCTCTTAATTGGTTTATGTCAGTTGAGGAGTTAATACTGGCCAAAAATCTAGAGTGAAGGAAGAGACAGAGACAGAACAGAGAGAGCTCTCTTCCACTCCTTCAAAATGCAGAGGTGCCAGTACTGGACTGCATGGACAAGGTCAGGAATCACATGACACCAGGCTATAGTCCTACTGGATTTTTTGAAAACACAAGCTTTCCGAGCATAGCCCTTTCATCGGGGGAAGTGAAAAGAAAGCACAAAGACCACAGAACTTTGAAATAAGAGATCATCAGTTGTGTGACTCTTTGATCTTTTACTTATAACTTCTGTGTTCTGTGTGTTTCTTTCTCATTTCACCTGATGAAGGGGCTACGCTCCGAAAGCTTGTTTTTCAAACAAACCTGTTTGACAATAATCTACTGTCGCGTGACTTCTGGCCTCTCTTTCAAAATAGTGCCCTGCTTTCTCTTATGCCCACTTTAAGGGGACGCAAAGGCCTCGTGGCATTTTCACCGGAGTGTAATCCAGAGAGTAGGTGACCCAGGTTCAAATCCCACCAGAGCAGATGGTGGTATGTGAATTCAGTCAAAAAAAAATCTGGAATTATGTATGAAATGATAACCATGAATCCATTGCTGATTGTTGGCAAAACCCATCCGTCCCCTTTAGGGACGGAAACTGTCTTCCTTACCTGGTCAGGCCTACATGTGACTCCAGACCCACTACTAAGTGCCCCCTGAGCATTTAGGGATGGGCACTAAATGCCAGCCTAGCCAGCAACACCCTTATGCTATGAATAAATGAAAAGAAAAACTGGAGGGGCAGTAAAGGCCTCACCTTTACAACGCATCCAAAAAGATGGCTCCTCTGACAATGCATCCCTCAGGAGCAGGACACCATTCCCTAATTTACCGAATCCCCGTATTTGCAGCACTACCCATTGACACTTGGCAAGCGGCTTGGTCCCCATCACCAACTAGTCACCCCTCTCCATGGATGCCAAGGTGAAAACGGAACAACATGGGAAAAAGACAGACTATGTAAAGGCACCAAAATTAGGGATGCACACCTCTCATTCCAAAGTTTATTCATTTTTTTGCAGAGTACAAAAGAAACTGGTACAGTTCTCACGGTTTGTATTAGATCAGGCGTAACATTGTCTAAAAGACCAAATAAACACAAAATACTATTTGTACTGAAATATTATTTTTTAAAAATCTAATATTTCCCATCGTTTACAGTGCATTCGTTTTCAACAAAAAGAAACCAAATTCTTCGTATTTACACAAAACTGAATTCATTTCTGTCAAAAAACAAAACTGAGGAATGGCACTCGGCTCTCAGCTTTCACTTGGGCTGGCAACTGGAATCTTTCCTCAGAGGCCCGAAGGTAACTGTTATGTGGAAGAACTGTTACCCTTGGGAAAGTAATTGGAGCATTGCCATTTACTGTCCAAAAATACTCACCTTAAAAACAAAACAGGGTTTACACTGCATCATCCCGTGAAAGCTGGGACTGACGACAAATAATTAATCACCTAAGGAAGTCTCGTGTCTGCACAAAACCTTAGTTGGAGCAGGAAGACAATGAGAGTTTCGACAGTCTGTGACATCGCCTCATTGTTGAGATTGCTCAGTGGAAAAATCCTTGCGTAAAGCCCTCGTGGCTCCCAGACTTGGAAGCCGAGATGATGACTGTTTGCTGTTCTCACTTCCCCTGACCTCTGCTGGCTCCCTCTCCCAAAGCCTTGATTTCCATCAGCTCCCTCAAGCCGCAAACCCCGACTCTGTCTGGTCTGTGAGATGCATTACCTCTAATTCTGCTGCACCCCTGACTCCTCGTTTGTCTTTCTGACCCAGAATCCTGACCCTTGCTGGTTCAACCAGTTGGTCCCCAACACCTACTGCTCTCTGCTGCACCTAAAGGCCCGATTCCTGTTGGTCTTGTGAACTTTAAATCCCGGACACCGAAAGCTGTGTCAAAACGACAGTAGAGTATCATACTCAGTGGCAAGCTTCTTAGTCTTTTATCTGAGCTGTGCTAAGAAAGCTATAGGCTGTGGAATACCAACTCAATATCCTCATCCTGAATTCCAACTGAGATTTTGTGCAAAAAGTAAAAATAAAACATCAAACACGGACTCCCATGAAAACCGAGTGTTTGGTTAAACTGAAGAATCATGCGGTGGACAGCAAGGGAGCTTGGATCATCAAGATTTTCATGTTTGAATTAAAAGAGAAAAAAAAACATGGGTCTGTTTCTGTGCTGTAAATCTCTATGACTCTATAACATAAATAAATAGGCTCACCCATGTATGAGAGCAGTCTCCCATGGTGGGGGAGTAGCAGGGGAAAAGTGTGGGATTCCGGGAATGAACATTGCTCGAAACACTTAAAGGGAAAGGACATTTAACTTTCAGAATACACCCTGCTATCCACTTCTTCAGTGACAGGCCACACAGGTACAGACAATGTACACACAATGTACACAGACTGATCAAGTAAGTTAAAGTTCGATTATTAAGACATTAAATTCTCTTTTCATCTCTCCTTTTTTTAATAAACACATCACATTTTTTGTGCATAGGGATTCCACATGCTTTTCATTCCATGCGGTTCTTAGAGTTAGAGGGAATTAGTCTTCTATTTCTTTTAACAACCGAATTGGACAAAATATGCATATATAACTATACAATATTTTTAACATTTGCAAATGCAGCTACATGCAACACAATATAGGCATCTTCCCCCATCCAGCATACAGACACAGACTAGGTCTGTGTGTGTATACACACACGCTCGCATATACACACACACACACACACACACACACACACACACACACACACACACACACACACATACACACACACACTCACACACACACACACTTTTTACATACAATTTACATTACAGCAAGAACAGAGGAAGGTGGTAACATGATCCCTCGGTGAGAGAAGGCAAGTTAAAATTTCCAGTGGAGGGAATTACTTTTGAGAAGAATGACCCTGCTCAGAACAGACGATAAACCGGAGTTGCAGTATGAATAAAACAAAATAAAAGCTCATTTGAGTCGGCTGATTGTCCACCTGGCACCTTATGTCCCAACATGTTTCATTAAGATGCGTATTAACTCACAAAAAATATTAAAATTCATTCCAATGGCCAGTGCCATTGAGAGATTGCAACATGTCCATCCACCCTGCCAAACCAACGCTTACAGAACCAAAACAAACATTTTGTGCCACAGACTGACAACGTTGTCTCAGAAAAATCAAAGGGGGCACAAAAAAAGTTGAAAAAGGTGTTACGTGCAGAAGAAAAGAGGAGAAACAAAGGGAAAGAACAAATAAAAAGCAGTCAAAATGTACGAACGTGAGTCGCAAAGTGACATCCCTGGGATAGGGTTGGCGTTCTGTGGAGGGTATGGGGCCAGCTCGCAAGGAGCAAGCGGTGTCCGGTTGGGATCGTTGCCAGGGAGACCAGGTGCAAAAATAATTCACAAGGAACAGGCTTGGGTTGGGGGAGTAGGGTGGGGGGAATGGGGTGAGCAAGGGCCATTTAAGAGCCCACCAACTGGTGCCAGCATCTCAAGGAGGGATGGCAGGGCTCCCAATGGGGGTGCACGGTACTTGGAGCCTATGGCACCTTGAACATGATTATCAGTACAGGTCATGACAGGGAAAAACCAAAAACAAATGGCAACATCCTCATTATATTCATTTTATATATATGTACATATATATGTGTGTGTGCAGATACATATGTGTGTATATATAAAATTACCTTATAAAAACTGGTGGATCCCAATATCTTGGCATTCCTGGCAATAGATACAAGTTCCAATCATGCCAGCCAACAAGCTGCCTGTTAGCGCTGATATACATATATATCTATATTATATACACTTATACATATATATTATATATGCAGCATTTGTCCTTCTATCTAGCTGACCCAGATTGTATTGCACAAGACTTGGTCTAATGGACAAGATTGTCTTCTTGCTTTAATTCCTGCATGTTCTCTTGATTTCCTCTCCATCCCGATGTCCCACTCAGTCGGGCTCCCGCTTTATGGCTGCCACTTTCTCCAGGATGCCGCAGGCATTTTCATTCAGATCCGGTGGCCCACCAGGGGCCGGGCCCTGGAGGCCAGTCAGCGAGTCCTCACGGGGCTCTGCTTTGACCGTCCGGCGACCGGGTAACACCCCGACACCGCCACCAGGCTGCTCGGCCCTCTGCCGTGGCGGAGGCTTCCTTCTCCTGTCAGCCTCTGCAGGGCCTCCTTCCCCTGCTCTGGCCCAGGAAGGCACCAGGCCCAGGCCACCCCTCTGCAGCATGTAATACAGGATGGGGTTAGTCTTGGTCAGCCACGGTGGCTCAGTGGGCATTCCGATGGAAGACGCCTGGCGCTCCGGCTCGGATTGTGCTGGGATGGTGGCAGAGGCAGGGTTTTCCACCATGTAGTCTGCAGACGAGCCAGCAGCGGGTAAGACCCCGAGGTACCTGGCAGGCTCGAAGGCCGACACAATCTCATTCTGGTTGCCATTGAGCTGCTCGGATGGGCTGTAAAAGCGAGCGGGGCGGTCTCCTTCCAGCCTTCGGTCAGGCCGGGACCCTCTGTCACTGGCAGAGCTGCCATTGTGAAGAGTCCTGTGCCCAGGCTGCGCTTTGATGCCATTCTCGGAGAGGAGGAGCTGTTTCAGGACATTGAAGCCTTGGGGATCCTTCACATTACTTCGAGACTCAAACTCCAAACCGTTGCCAGGTTGGGAATCCAGCAGCCTGGTGGCACAGACCGGAGAGCCGCTCAGGCCATTGGCTGCCTCTTGGGATGGGAGGTCGTGGCTGTTCAGCCCCTCGCTCCGGTCAACCATCTTGTGTAGGTCATCCAGTTCGCTGGGCGGTGTGGGTGGAGGCTTCCTCTTCTTGGGAATGTTGCACGGGCTACTGGAGCCAGAGACTGGTGTCGGGGCCTCAGCAAGACTGCCAGTGGCCGAGTGCTGACTGAAGGCGTAGCTGCCCAGGGTGGCAGTGTTGTCCCACTGCAGAAGTTGGCTCAAGACGCCCCCTTTCTGACAGGGGTGGCACTGAGCTCGCAACAAGGGCACAGCAGGGCTAGCCACTTCTTGCTTCACCCTGCCCAACGTGAAAGATGGGTGCTTCTGCTCGGTCTTGCTTGGCATCAGAGGCTGGCAATTGGCACTTTGATCCATTGGTTCGGCAGTGGAGGGGAAGCCACCCTCTTCTTCAATGGGCTCAGTCTTTACCTTGACCATGCATATCGGCTCTGTTTCGGCAGCTTGCCCGTTGCACTGGGTGCCCGGTGGCTGGGGGCCTGCCAAAGTCTGGTGGTCTGCTGGTCTCCCATGCAGAGTGCCCACTGGGGCCTTGTCCTTCTTGGGGGTCCTCAGCAACAGCTGAAGGACACTGCGTCTTTCGAGAAGGTTTTCGAGATCAGAACTGGGCACTGGGCCAGGCCGGAGCGGTCGCCTATCTCTCCTAGCACTGGGTTCTGACTGCTGAAAACACGCGGGCTTGGCTGACCGACTGAACGTGAGGCTGCCAGCGCCCTCGCCCATCCTGGTCTCCACCGAGGATAGGACAACATTCTTGTCGTCCATGTCTGCTTGGGTGGTTTCTGGTGACGTGTGAAAGCCGGTGTGTGCCAGGTCCTGCAATAGCTTGCTTGCACTGAAGGAGAAATTGGAAAGCCGGCTCTCACTGGCTAGTGGCTGGCGTGGGGCATACTGGCTATTTGCTGCCAACTCTGTGGGGACGAAGTGTTTGGAAAACTGGTGAGCTTTGGCCAACTCGGAGGGGAGCAGTGGTTCCAGGGTGCGGTGCCCCTTGGCAGCTTCCAGCTGCTGTGGGAAGTGTTGGAGAGTCTTCGAGGGCTCGCTGCTGCTAGCCAGCTTCCCTCGTTGGGCCAGCAGATGGTGGGTGCCGTCACTGGCATGGCACAGGGGCGGAGGTCGGTGAGCAGCCGGAGTTGATGGGCTGCGGGTCATCTTCACTACGGCACTTTGCTCTGCCGTTTGGAAAGATGAAGACAACGAGGAGGATGAGGAAGATGAGGATGAAGAGGAGGAGGAGGCGGAGGCGGAGGAGGAAGGAGGGAAGTGTTCCGGGCCCCTGGGCCTCTGACTGAGAGCCATGCCAGCGACTGAAGCCTCAGGTGTTGTAGCAATGCTACTGGGACGTTCAGTCTTCAGCTCCGGGGCTTGTGGTTCGGGAGTGCAGTTCCCTCTCGCTCCGTTCTGGTGACCCAGAAGCAGTTGGAGGAGAGTGACCTTCTGGTGGCTCTTTGACTCGGGCCCATTGCGGTCCTCATTGGCTTCAGGGCTCCGGACCCTCGGGCCTTTGGGGTTCCAGCTGAAGAGAAGAGACTCGGTCATTTGCTCCAAGCTGCGCGAATGGAGGGAAATGGGCTCACACATCCTGGGCTTGGTGGACAGATCCATGGGCGTACAACTGGAGCGAGAGCTGTCGTCGCTGCTGTAAGTCTCCTCCAGGGAGCCGGCCTCCTGCTTCACTGACTTCTCCCAGGCCGGCAGACGGTAATCGAAAGCGGGGCCGCCCCTCCTCTCCGCTCCCAGCCAGCGGTGGCCATTGGTGGTCTCGGTACTAGCGTCGGCTGAAGACTTGGGGATGTTGTTGGTGTTGAGGAGGTGCATGAGCAGGCTGCTGCTGTTATTGGGGCCCAGGGGTGACCTGTCCCGCTCCCCGACACTCTTCTCCCGGGCAGCGGATGGGGTCCTGGTGCGACCCGCCAACCTCAGCGAGTGCTCAGGGACCCCCGGGTTGCCCCGAGATGCACTGCGGCGATGCCCATCCTTAGAGGGGTGATCCTGAGCTGGGTCGCGGGGTGATGAGGGCTCAGCCACTTTCTGGTTGGCGATGGCTGCCAGCCTCTGGCTGGCGGAGGGGTGAGGGGCACGGGCACCCAGCGAGTGCTCCCGGGTATACTGTTGCAGCTGGGTGTCGCTCGACAGCAGCAAGGCCAGCTGGCTGCACGCCACGCTGGGCTTGGGCGAACCATTAGACCGGGCACCGTTCTCCACCATGCTAGCCACCGCCCTCAGCCGGGCCGAGCAGGAGATGGGCTCAGCAGCAGCGTGACGATCCGCCGGGGAGCTGGGAAACCTTGGACGCTCGGCAGGGCTCTGGTAGAGTCCATCTGGCTCCTTGGGGAGGTGCTCGCTCTGGCTCGGCTCTCTGCTCTTCAGTAGGGCCCGCAGGTGGCTGGACACCAGGCCGTAGCTCCTCAGGTCATCCTCGGGTGGGCTGCCCAGGCTCGACGCCTGGCTCAGCCTGGGGGCACCTGCTTGCTGGGACAACGCTACGTTTTGCAAACGGGAGCTGAATGACTGCAGCAAGGAGGCCAGCAACGTGCTGTGCTGCTGCTGCTGGGCTTTTCCCAGCTCACCCTGTTTGGCAGTACCCTCCTGATCACTCGACTGGAGCCCGTGGCCACACACTCTTCTCCGCTTGGCACCGTCGCAGGCCTCAGCTTGTAGCAGCCTGGCCTTCCTCACGTTCAGCGTGGAAGCAGCTTTTGAAGCCCTCTGCTGGGACGGAGAGACAACAAAACCTTCAGCACCCCCTCCCCCCGTCCCACTGCAGTGACTGTCAGAGCTTTTGCAGGCAGCACCTTCCTTCTCAGAGGTGCCCTTTGTGGGTGGGGTGCCCATGCTGCCCACGGATGCTTGATGCATTAAGACACTCTCGAGGTACGTTAACACAACTGAATCCTGGTGCATCTCAGAGCAAAGCTCCTCTCCATGGGTCATGTTCAAACAAAACCAGGAAACACAAAAAAAAGGAAGATGCAAAACAAAAAGAATCTTGCTCCTGGATTATCAGTCCATTTATTCACATCCTGGATTAGACTGGGTATCCATTTCAGCTAATGATGCTTGAGAAGGTGTTGACGAGATTGGAATCTGGGAAGGCCATTCCTAGGATTGATGGTAGGGGAAGGTCCAGCCTCCAGCTCAGCAAAGAACAAGGTCTTTCAGTTTGACAATGAAAGAATTGGAGGTTGCAGTAGATCCCATTTCTCAAAGCCCCAGGTGTCCTGAACATAAACAAGCCGAGTGCCAACCGCAGGATAGGAACAGAATTCCCATTTGTAGCCCTTTCCGGAATATTCGGAAATCCCCAGTGGATCAAGCCTCTGACGCTTTCCTCGTTAACTCCATATAATGGAAAAACAACACCTGTAAACCAAAAAGAAACCAAAAGTGAGAAACTGCCAACATAAGACAATGAAATTAGATTCTGCCCATCAGCTTCAAAATTCCATTGAGACGACAAATGAAACATGCAATGCTTTTTAATTCCATTGGCAACATCAAACACTCCAAGGACAGGGTCAGCACAGGCTTAAGTACAGAGTAAAGCTCTCTCTACACTGTCCCCATCAAACATTCCCAGGACAGGGGCAGCACGGGGTTAGATAAAGAATGGAGCTCCCTCCACTCTTTTTAAAACGGTAAGTCCAAAGTAATGATGAAGCCCCTGTTGGGCACTGTATCAAATCAAAACACAAATTAACAGTTGAATTGGAACCTTATATCATGAAACAAAAACTTCATAAACTGGAATAACATTGTCTGGGGTGATTGATTGGTTGACTTATTGTTGTCAATCAGTGTGCCGAGATACAGTGTAAAGTAATAAAATGTGAGGCTGGATGAACACAGCAGGCCAAGCAGCATCTCAGGGGCACAAAAGCTGACGTTTCGGGCCTAGACCCTTCATCAGAGAGCAGTGTAAAGTGTTGTTTTGCGTGCTATAAAGGCAGATCACACCGTACAAAGTGCACCAGGGTATCTGATAGAGTAAAGCTGCCTCCGTACTGTCCCCATCAAATACTCCCAGGACAGGGACTACACGCAGTTAGATACAGATTAAAGCTCCCTCTACTCTTTTAAAGTGAAAGTAAAGCTCTGTTGACACTGCCCCCACCAAATACCTCTGGGGCAAATACAACATGGGATCAGGTACAGAACAAACTTCCTCTGCGCTCTCCCCATCCCAAGATTGGTGCAGACAGGGTGAGATACAGAGTAACGGTCCCTGTACCTGTTTTAAATAGACAGTAAAGCCACTTAACACTGTCTCCATCAAAAATTCCTGGGACAGCTACAGTACAGGGCTAGATGTACAGTAAAGTGCCCGCCACACTGTTCTTCTCAAGCATATTTAGAACTTAACAGAGTAATTGTTGCTTTTGCCTGCTTTAAATGTTAGCATTAAGCTTCAAGCTCTAAACGTTAATTTGTTAGGCCATAATTGTGATAATTCATACATCTGTTACACTCACACTCCTGCAGCATCCCTCAGTGCCAACGCAGTTGGATGGCTGTTATGTGTTGTACTATCGTCAGCATGTACAGTCTACAGAGGAAGAGGGCTTCTGCCATTAGTCTGGTGCGTATTATCCATACTCCAGGTGTGCCAGCTCAAAGACCAGTGGGCACAAGTTTAACGCAGTTTAGCGGAGACCTGAGGAAAAATCTTTTCACCCACAGGGTGGTAGAAATATGGAACCTGGTGGAGGCAGGTACTCTCGCTACATTTAAAAGCATCTGGGCAAGCACTTAAAATGCCAGGGCACAGCAGGCTCTGCACCAGATGCAGGTTAACGGGATTTGTTTAGTTTGCTAATTGTTGGTCAGCAGAGACATGGTGGGCCGAAGGGCCTATTTCTTTGTTGCATTACTCTGTATTTCACTGTGCACGTCACTACAAGGCTAAACGCAGCCTGGTAGGGAAAATTCTGGTAACTTTAATTGCCGGGGTCAAAAGACGTTATAGTCCAACAGGTTTATTTGAAATCACAAGCTTTCGAAGCACTGCCCCTTCGTCAGGTGCAGTGTCGGATGATTGGCCTGTTTATGGCTATCATGTAATGGTGAATAATCAGATCAACCACCAAGGAAATTACAGGCCAGGTTTATGGATGGTTTAAAATCCCAGACTACATAAAGCTTGGTACACACACTGAATCAACACTCTCAAAGCCCTGGGTATTATCACTGATTAGAAACTGAAATGTACCTGGTATACCGATAAGGATACTACAGGGGCAGGTCAGAGACTGAGATTTCTGAGGTGAGTAACTCACCTCCTATTACACTTGGAAAGCTCATGGTCTCTAACATGCAAAAAGGACAAGGCAACAGATACCCACAGGTAACACCACCTGCAAATTCCACTCCCCCTCCCGACTTGGAAATAAATCACCCCTCCTTCACTGTCCCTGGTTCAAAATCCTGGAGCTCCCTCCCTAAACATCATTGTATCCAAAAACTGCAGCAGTTCAAGACAGAAGCTCATCACCACTCTTTCAAGAGGCAATTAGGGATGGTGGATCAGCTGGACTAGTGAGAAATGCCTGCAATGAACACAGAGAAATATCCTGCATCTTTCCACTGATCCATCCCCAATTTTGATATTCCACCAGCGACAGCTCCTCAAGATTCCTGGTTGACACACCATATTTCTCAAACACAGCCTCAGGGATCCACAAGTGACTGAGGGTGTTCCCAACACACTTCCATGGATCTCACATTCATAGATTGTCCAACAGGCTCTTCCTCTTTCACTCACTCTCAACTGAAACTGGACCTGGCACCAATCAACAACAAATCGAAAGGTCAGCAGGGGGTCCCAGGCAAGATGATGGACAGTTTGTTTCCCAGCAGAAGCAAAGGGAACTGTGCTTATTCACTACAATTTGCAAGAGAAGTGGGGTCAAAAATCAACACAACAGCAATGCTAGCATTCACAAAGAGGAGATATCAGATAAGAGGCTGTGCTGTCATCCCTCATCATCCTCGAGCAGAAAGGCCAGAATGCAGCATTAAATTCCCAACAAGCCTGCCCCCGAACCCTTCTGAGACTCAACATGGAGAAACTGCTCTGGGTTTTGCCTCACATTATCGCAACCTGCCAGAGATCGAGATTCTCAATGCTCCTGTGCAGTGAGCTTTGTAAACCGAGACCCTTCTTGAAGGTTCCAAACTCACACTCTAAGCCTTGCCTCGATCCCGCCTGCCTAACCAAGCCGGTAAGCACAGGAAGGAAGTTCAAGTTAAAGCATAAACACATTCATCCTGACGACAGTGACTCACGGCCTGCTTATGGTTTGTAGCTCTGCCAGGCCAAAGGAGCTGCTGCTTCTGTCAAACGTGACCTCATTCAAGCCAGGGGCTTCCGCAATGTCTCATCTGCCCCAACCTCTGCTCCCTGCCAAAGGTCACTTCTCTGGCATTGAACCAATCGGCGTTGAGCACTTGAAGGGAACACCCTAATTGTCGTTTTTAAATCCTGAAACTAAATGTCCCCATGTTGTGCAGCCAGCTCCCACTGCCGACTCTCGTCTGGCTGTGTCTCACAGGGTTTCAGACATGACTCATTGTGGGGAGATGTCTCGTTTCTAAGTCAGGGAAGGTTATTGGGGGTCAGGATTCCACTCCAGGCAGCAGATTATAACATGCTCGGCTGACACAGCCAGCGGAGCCCTGAGGGAGTGTGACAAGTCCAGAGGCACTGCCTCTCAGGGGGGCTGTCAATTTGCCCTCTCACGTTTGGGAAAAACCATCTAGGAAATATCCTCAGCCATTGTTTACACCTCAACCAGCAACAGTGATAAAAGAATCCAGTCATTAACATTTGTTGCGCACACAAACACACACACACACGCGCGCATATACTCACACACACACACACCCAAGCGCACACACACACACATATACACAGACACGCGCGCGCGCACACACACACACACACGCGCGTGCACACACACACACACACACTCACTCACTCACTCACTCACTCACTCACTACAGCACAATAGTAACTCGTCTTTTATTCATGGGGAGAGGGCAACTCCAGCCAGGCAGCATTTATTGCCCATCTCTAATTGCCCAGAGGGCAGAGGAGAGTCAACCACGTTGCTGCAATTCTGGAGTCACATGCAGGGCAGACCACGTAAGGATGGCAGATCTCCTTCCCTAAAGAACAACAGTGAACCAGATGGGTCTCACAACAATTGACAATGGTGATTTTTAGGCTCTAAATTCCAATTTCTTTGATGGAATTCAAGTGCCACCCAGGATCCAATCCCAGGCACCCCCACCACCCACAATAACCCTCCCCACCCCAAGAACATTACCGGGGTCGCTGGATTAATAATTGAGTGATACTGCAACCACGCCATTGCTTCCCGCTTCAACGACTATTAACCGGCTGGGAAATTCTTCTGAAAGAGTGGGGCTACAGAAAACAAAGACATACAAGTATTGACAAAAAAAATTAATGGAGAGAGGAGGTAAATGTATTTGAATCAACGAGTTATGTTCTAGAACATGCTGCTTGAAAGGCTAGTGCCGGCACATTCAGTTGCAACATGAAAATCACAACTGGAAGAAAGTGATTGGAAAGGAAACAACAGCAGAGCTACGGGGGAAAGAGCGAGGACAGTAGGACTGATTGGATGACTCTTGTTAACCGGCGAGCAGCCACAATGGGCTGAATGGCCTCTTTCCCTGCTGAAACGGCCCGTGAAGATTTCAAAGGAAACGTGAAGGAAAGTCACTCATAAAACTCACCCAATCAATACAGAGAGAGGCAGAAACTGCCAGTGAAACTGACATACTTATTAATAGAGGATGGAAACTACTGGAGCTATTTTTGAGCCAACAATAGAAAGACGTTGAAGTCAGAGAAAGTTGTGCCTTTACTTACTGTGCAGGCATAATCTTATGAAGGGGCTGAAAACGCATTGGTGAACCGGGGAGATGTCTGGAAGCTGTGACTCGCACTGAAGAGAAGTCACTGCAGTTCTCACCCTTCTGGCACCAAATGTGCACCAGCACAAATAAACCACTTTGCAAATTGCAGCCAGCTCTCTGCTTCAGAGCTGCTGAAACACAGAAGGAAGAGATTGCCTTCTGGAGTATATATATAGGACTGAAACTAGGCAGCAACTCATAGAGTGATGAAGGAGACTCATTAATCTGCAATCACCAAATCTTTCTTTGATTCGTCCAATTATCTTCCCCAGACCAAAGTCAAGTAATAAATCAGCAGCAAGCTTTCCAGTAAGCTCCAATTTTTTTGGAGGCAAGCAAAAGGATTTTCTTTTCGAAGCACAGAATCCCTACAGTGCACAAAGAGGATAATCGGCCCATTGAGACTGCACTGACCCTCCAAACAGCATCCCGCCTACAGCCACAACCCTATCCCTGTAACCCTGCATCTCCCATGGCTAACCGAACTAGCCTGCATATCCCTGAACACTATGGGCAATTTAGCATGGCCAATCCACCCTAACCTGCACATCTTTGGACTGTGGGAGGAAACTGGAGCACCCGGAGGAAACCCATGCAGATACGGGGAGAATGTGCAAACTCCACACAGTTAAACATCTAAGGGTGGAATTGAACCCGGGTCCCTGGTGCTGTGAGGCCATTTTATTTTTGTATTTTATATTTTTTTTCCCCTGCAGTGCTGCGGGGAGGAAGAGCTGACTGGCATTTATGTGACACCTTCCAAAAGCCCAAGAGGTCACAGTGTACTTGACCATCAGGTCTCTGAAGTGCATTCACTCTTGTAATACAGGAAGACTCAGCAATGAATTAGCATATAGTCAGTCCCCACCCAAGAGGAAAGTGATATTGACAGGAGCTGAGATTTTGAAACAATGTTATATCTGAGACATAAATATTGCTGAGTACATTGTAGGATTGGCCTGGGGGTGTGGGGGGGGGGGGGTAGCGGGCAGGGGTGCGGTGACATGGCAAATTGTTGCCTGCTTTACCTCTGAATTATCAGATTTTATTTGGATCCAGCTGAAGATGCATCAGTTTCACATCCCCAGCTGTCTCTGCAGTGTTTCTCTGAGTTACACCAAAATTGTAAGACGTATGAGCAGAAGTCGGCCATTCAGCCCATCAGATCTGTTCCATCACCCACTGAGACCACGCCTGATCTGATAATCCTTAACTCCACTTTCCTGTCTGGTCCCCATCACCCTTGATGCTTCACCGGTTTAGTGTTCATTTCTATTCACTCAGGGGATGTGGGTTTTGCTGGCTGAGCCAGTATTTACTGTCCGCCCCTAACTGCCCTTCAGAAGGTCGTCATGAGCTATCTTCTTGAGCCATCGCAGTCAATGTGCTGTAGATAGACCCACAATGCCCTTAGGGAGCGAATTGCAGGATTTTGACCCAGCTACACTGAAGGTACGGTGATATTGTGGGGAACTTGGAGGTGATGGCATTCCCATATATCTGCTGCCCATGCCCTTCCAGATGGAAGTGGGTTGTGGCTTTAGAAGGTGCTGACTGAGGGTTGTTGGAGAATTTCTGCAGTGCATCTTGTCGATAGTGTACACTGCTGCTGTGGAGTGTCAGTGGTGGAGGGATTGGATGTTTGTTCGTGCAGTGCCAGTCAATTAAATATTCGGTCTACATCAGCCTTCAAACAACCCACCTACCCAGCCTGACATTTAGTACCAGCTGAGAGAAGAAATTTCCCCACATCTATCTTAAATGTGTCCCCCTGATTGTGAGATGTTGCCCTCTGATCCTAGGCTCTCCCACTAAGGAAAACAAACAACCTTCAAAATCTCCCCTTCCCCACTGCATCCCAAAACCAGCCCAGCTCGTCCCCTCCCCCCACTGCATCCCAAAACCAGCCCAGCTTGTCCCTGCCACCCCAACCTGTTCTTCCTCTCAACTATCCCCTCCTCCCACCTCTAGCCGTACCTCCATTTCTCACCTACTAACCTCATCCCGCCTTCTTGGCCTGTCCGTCCTCCCCGGACTGACCTATCCCCTCCCCACCTATACTCTCCTCTCCACCTATCTTCTCCTCTATCCGCCTCCCCATCTCTCCCTATTTATTTCAGAACCCTTTCCCCATCCCCCTCTCTAATGAAGGGTCTAGACCCGAAACGTCAGCTTTTCTTCTCCTGAGATGCTGCTTGGCCTGCTGTGTTCATCCAGCCTCACATTTTATTATCTTGGATTCTCCAGCATCTGTAGTTCCCATTATCTCTCCCATAACTGTTCTGAGAGGTTCCCTGAGAATTTTGTACATTTCAGTAAGATCATCTCGCAATCTTCTATATTCCAATGTGTACCGGCCCAAACTGTTCAACCACAGTCCCTCCATATCTCAGATCAACAACGTGAGCCTTCTCTGGGCTGCCGGTATATCTCCCTTAAGAAAAGGGGCCCGAAACTGTTGACAGTATTCCAGCTGTGGTCTGACTGCGTATAGTTTCAGCATTGGCTCCCTAATTTTATACTCCATTCTGTTAGAAATGAAGGCCAATATTCCATTTGCCTCCCAGGGCTTGAAATGTGAGCCAGAGTGTGTGTTCTAAAGCCAAGTGTGATGCCTATGGGCCTCAGCGAGGGTAAATGAGAGTCGGCAGGAGATGGAGGAGCGGGGAGGGGAGACATAATTCTAGGCAGAAATGCAGATTGGGGTAACATGTTAAAAATGGGCTAGATGGTGCAATGGAAGAAAAGGACAAAAAAGGTGCTGCGAAAGGATGCCAACTGCAGCCAAAAGCACAGAGAACAGCTTTGCTAACAAAATGACACCCACACAGTGTCAACCTCAAAAACACTGTGGTTTAAGAAGCTAAGAAATGAGGGCACTTTACTGAGGCGAGTGACCTCGATACAAAAGGGTTGGCCAGACATCGAGAATGTTATAGAACGGAAAGAGGCCATTCATTCCATCATGGATAGTAAGAACTGCAGATGCTGGAGTCGGAGACAACACAGTGTGGAGCTGGAGGAACACAGCAGGCCAGGCCGCATCAGAACAGCAGGAACATTGATGTTTCAGGTCAGGAAAAATTCTTATGAAGAATGGTCCCAACCCAAAACATCAGCTTTCCTGCTCCGCTGATGCTGCTTGGCCTGCTGTGTTGCTCCAAGACCACAGGGTATTCATTTCATCATGCCTCTCCTGGATCTTTCAAAAGAGTGAACCTATTTATTCCCATCCTCCCTGTGCTCTATCCCAGAGCTCTACAAATATATTCTCTCCCACATTTATCCAGAACTTCTTCCCACCGTCCCATCAAGCAGCACATGCCGTCCAGATCACAACGTCTCATTGTCTATGAAGTAGGTTCCTCCGTCTTGGTCTTTTGGCAATTATTTTAGACTTTGTACCTTCTGGATATTAAGACTCCTGCCACTGGGTATAATTTCTCATTACTTATTCCAGCAACATCATTGAGACAGTCTTGAACAGACAAAGGTTTAAGAAAGAAAACAGGCATATCAAAACCCATCAGGCACATTCGGGCAGATCACTTGCTGCCTCACAGCGCCAGGGACCCAGATATTTCAGATCTGCTGAGTTTCACCAGCAATTTCTGTTTTTGTTTCAAATCTGCAGTTCTCGGTTTTACTTTACTGTCTCTTGCAGTGCTTGCTTCAGCGAAACCCATGCCACTCAGCCCCCGTGTCCTCAAAGTTTGGATTGGCATTAATGGAGCAAGAAAACAAGCGATGCCCTTCTCTAGGTCTACTGGGGACAGGCAATAAATCTGGCTCAGCCAGCGACACCCACATCCCAAGCAAAGTGTAGATTTTTCTTCAAAAAATGATTAGAAGTAGTGGGAAGAAGATATCAGGGTTCACCAGGAAATAGCATGGTTTACACATTGAGATCAGATATTGCTGCCCCTGAGCCTACAGATTAAAAGCTCATTTCCAGGACACAATGGGCAGGAACCCAGTAAAATATATTTGTATAGCATTACAGCGATAACATGGCTTTTAACCGTCCGTCCCCATTGAAACATTGTCTAAGGAGTTGGGAAAGGAAAGGCCATTTCAAACAATCCGTGTAGTGAGGAAGCAGGCCATTCGGGCCATCAGGTCCACACTGACCCTCCGCATATTATCCAGCCAGAACCCTACCCTATCCCTGTAACCCTGCATTTCCCACGGCCAATCCACCTAACCTGCACATCTTTGCACTGTGGGAGGAAACTGGAGCACCCAAAGGAAACCCATGTAGGCAACAGGGAGAATGTGCAAACTCTGCACAGAAAGTTAGTCGCCTGAGGGTGGGCTCAAACCCAGGAAGCTGGTAGCAACAGTGCTAACCACTGAGCCACCACACCATTATGTAACTAAGCTAGTGCAGCAAGTGACTCATGGGTTGAAAGCTCCAGAAATCAGTCCAATGGGAAGTGGGAACCCAAATTGCCTTCCACAGCATCCGTCCATATGGCTAGGCAATGGGAACATTCATGATACCTGTCTCCCTGGGATAACCTCAGCTGCTGTTAATTATTCATAACTTCATGGCCATACATCACCCTGACTCATAAGTTGTACACCACCTTATCCCCAACATGAACTATAACTGGAAAGTCCATCAGAAAGGTTTACTTCTGTGCCTAAGGTCAATCCACACAGCAGTGCAGGAACAAACCGACACAGCACTGGCGGCCGCGTGCAGCACTTCACTGTGGAGGGGGTGCTGTATTATCAAAGGCACCCAATTTCAGGTGCAGTGTGAAACTGATTTCCTAGCTTCCCACGGCGGGTGGATGCAAAGTACTACGTGATACCATTTCAAAGGAGACAAGATTGTAATCCATTCTCCAGGCCATATTTAACTCTCACAACAAGTAAATTCTGCACTGCAACCAAATTATTGTTTGAGGGAGGTGACTATGTCCAGTGACACTGTGATTATCAGTGTGAATAAGCACTGACTCTGTACAGTTACACAGTGAGTGGCCCTCACCCGAAATAAGGCCTGATACTGTACATTTACACACTGAGTGACCTATATCCTGAATCAACACTGACTCTGTACAGTTACACAGTGAGTGGCCCTCACCCGAAATAAGGCCTGATACTGTACATTTACACACTGAGTGACCTATATCCTGAATCAACACTGACTCTGTACAGTTACACAGTGACCCTCACTCTCAATAAATACTGACTGTGTACAGTTACACAGTGAGTGACAATCACCCCGTTGAATAAACACTGTGTATAGTTACACTGTGAGCAACTTTCATCCATTTGAATAAACACTGACAATGTACAGTTATACACTGAGTGACGCTTGCACTGAATAAACCCTGATTCTTACCAGTTACACGGTGACTCCCAGTGTGAACAAACACTGGCTTTGCACAGTGACATAATAAGTGGCCCTCACCTTCAATAAACACTGACTCTGTACAGTTACACAGTGAGTGACCCTCACACTGAATAAACACTGACTGTATAGTTACACACTGAGGGACCCTCACACTGAATAAGCACTGACTGTACAGTTACACAGTGAGGGACCCTCACACTGAATAAGCACTGACTGTACAGTTACACAGTGAGGGACCCTCACACTGACTAAACACTGACTGTATAGTTACACAGTGAGGGACCCTCACACTGAATAAGCACTGACTGTACAGTTACACAGTGAGGGACCCTCACACTGAATAAGCACTGACTGTACAGTTACACAGTGAGGGACCCTCACACTGACTAAACACTGACTGTATAGTTACACAGTGAGGGACCCTCACACTGACTAAACACTGACTGTATAGTTACACACTGAGGGACCCTCACACTGAATAAGCACTGACTGTACAGTTACACAGTGAGGGACCCTCACACTGAATAAGCACTGACTGTACAGTTACACAGTGAGGGACCCTCACACTGACTAAACACTGACTGTATAGTTACACAGTGAGGGACCCTCACACTGACTAAACACTGACTGTATAGTTACACAGTGAGTGACCCTCACACTGACTAAACACTGACTGTATAGTTACACAGTGAGTGACCCTCACACTGACTAAACACTGACTGTATAGTTACACAGTGAGGGACCCTCACACTGAATAAGCACTGACTGTACAGTTACACAGTGACCCTCGCCCTGAATAAACACTGACTGTACAGTTACACAGTGAATGGTATTATTGTGGTCATTAATCCAGAGAGCCAGATAACGTTCCAGAGACCCAGGTTGAGACTCACCATGGCAGATGGTGGAATTTGAATTCAATAAATTTCTGGAATTAAGAGTCTAGTGACCATGAATGCATTGCCGGAAAACCCATCTGCTTCACCAATGTCCTTTAAGGTAGCAAACTGCCATCCTTACCTGGTCTGGTCTACATGTAACTCCAGACCCACAACAATGCGTTCACTCTTAACTGCCATCTGGGCAACTGGGGATGAACAATAAATGCTGCCTAGTCAGCAATGTCCTCATCCCGTTAATGAATAAAAAAAACTCTGCTGTAAAGACACTGACTCTGTACAGTTACACAGTGAATGACCCTTACCCTGCTGAATAAGCGCTGACTCTGCACAGTTACACAGTGAGCCTCACTGAATAAACACATTCTCTGTACAATTATATAGGCACCCTGACCCTGAATAAACAGTGACTCTGTACAGTTACACAGTGATTGGCCCTTACCCTGCTGAATAAGCGCTGACTCTGTACAGTTACACAGTGAATGACCCTTACCCTGCTGAATAAGCGCTGACTCTGTACAGTTACACAGTGAGCCTCACTGAATAAACACATTCTCTGTACAATTATATAGGCACCCTGACCCTGAATAAACAGTGACTCTGTACAGTTACACAGTGATTGGCCCTTACCCTGCTGAATAAGCGCTGACTCTGCACAGTTACACAGTGAGCCTCACTGAATAAACACATTCTCTGTACAATTATATAGGCACCCTGACCCTGAATAAACAGTGACTCTGTACAGTTACACAGTGATTGGCCCTCAGTCTGAATAAACATTGATCCTGCGCATTTTTATAGTGAGTGACAATCACTTGGAATAAACACTGACTCTGTACAGTTAAACTGTGACGCTCGCTCGAAATAAACACTGTCTGTGTACAGCTCCACAGTGAGTGACCATCACCCTGTTGAATAAACACTGACTGCGTACAGTTACACATTGAGAGACCCTCACCCTGAATAAACACTGACTGTACAGTTACACATTGAGAGACCCTCACCCTGAATAAACACTGACTGTACAGTTACACATTGAGAGACCCTCACCCTGAATAAACACTGACTGTACAGTTACACATTGAGAGACCCTCACACTGAATAAACACTGACTGTACAGTTACACAGTGAGAGACCCTCACCCTGAATAAACACTGACTGTACAGTTACACATTGAGAGACCCTCACACTGAATAAACACTGACTGTACAGTTACACATTGAGAGACCCTCGCCCTGAATAAACACTGACTGTACAGTTACACATTGAGAGACCCTCACCCTGAATAAACACTGACTGTACAGTTACACATTGAGAGACCCTCACCCTGAATAAACACTGACTGTACAGTTACACAGTGAGAGACCCTCACCCTGAATAAACACTGACTGTACAGTTACACATTGAGAGACCCTCACCCTGAATAAACACTGACTGTACAGTTACACATTGAGAGACCCTCACCCTGAATAAACACTGACTGTACAGTTACACATTGAGAGACCCTCACCCTGAATAAACACTGACTGTACAGTTACACATTGAGAGACCCTCACCCTGAATAAACACTGACTGTACAGTTATACATTGAGAGACCCTCACCCTGAATAAACACTGACTGTACAGTTACACATTGAGAGACCCTCACCCTGAATAAACACTGACTGTACAGTTACACATTGAGAGACCCTCACCCTGAATAAACACTGACTGTACAGTTACACATTGAGAGACCCTCACCCTGAATAAACACTGACTGTACAGTTACACATTGAGAGACCCTCACCCTGAATAAACACTGACTGTACAGTTACACATTGAGAGACCCTCACCCTGAATAAACACTGACTGTACAGTTACACAGTGAGAGACCCTCACCCTGAATAAACACTGACTGTACAGTTATACATTGAGAGACCCTCACCCTGAATAAACACTGACTGTACAGTTACACAGTGAGAGACCCTCACACTGAATAAACACTGACTGTACAGTTACACATTGAGAGACCCTCGCCCTGAATAAACACTGACTGTACAGTTATACATTGAGAGACCCTCACCCTGAATAAACACTGACTGTACAGTTACACATTGAGAGACCCTCACCCTGAATAAACACTGACTGCGTACAGTTACACATTGAGAGACCCTCACCCTGAATAAACACTGACTGTACAGTTACACATTGAGAGACCCTCACCCTGAATAAACACTGACTGTACAGTT
The DNA here is from genome assembly GCF_030684315.1 of Stegostoma tigrinum. NCBI lineage: Eukaryota > Metazoa > Chordata > Chondrichthyes > Orectolobiformes > Stegostomatidae > Stegostoma > Stegostoma tigrinum. The sequence continues at coordinate 7,961,130 of NC_081365.1, forward strand.
ACACATTGAGAGACCCTCACCCTGAATAAACACTGACTGTACAGTTACACATTGAGAGACCCTCGCCCTGAATAAACACTGACTGTACAGTTACACAGTGAGAGACCCTCACCCTGAATAAACACTGACTGTACAGTTACACATTGAGAGACCCTCACCCTGAATAAACACTGACTGTACAGTTACACATTGAGAGACCCTCGCCCTGAATAAACACTGACTGTACAGTTACACATTGAGAGACCCTCACCCTGAATAAACACTGACTGTACAGTTACACATTGAGAGACCCTCGCCCTGAATAAACACTGACTGTACAGTTACACATTGAGAGACCCTCACCCTGAATAAACACTGACTGTACAGTTACACATTGAGAGACCCTCACCCTGAATAAACACTGACTGTACAGTTACACATTGAGAGACCCTCACCCTGAATAAACACTGACTGTACAGTTACACAGTGAGAGACCCTCACCCTGAATAAACACTGACTGTACAGTTATACATTGAGAGACCCTCACCCTGAATAAACACTGACTGTACAGTTACACAGTGAGAGACCCTCACACTGAATAAACACTGACTGTACAGTTACACATTGAGAGACCCTCGCCCTGAATAAACACTGACTGTACAGTTATACATTGAGAGACCCTCACCCTGAATAAACACTGACTGTACAGTTACACAGTGAGAGACCCTCACCCTGAATAAACACTGACTGTACAGTTACACATTGAGAGACCCTCGCCCTGAATAAACACTGACTGTACAGTTATACATTGAGAGACCCTCACCCTGAATAAACACTGACTGTACAGTTACACAGTGAGAGACCCTCACCCTGAATAAACACTGACTGTACAGTTACACATTGAGAGACCCTCGCCCTGAATAAACACTGACTGTACAGTTATACATTGAGAGACCCTCGCCCTGAATAAACACTGACTGTACAGTTACACATTGAGAGACCCTCACCCTGAATAAACACTGACTGTACAGTTACACATTGAGACCCTCACACTGAATAAACACTGACTGTACAGTTACACATTGAGAGACCCTCACACTGAATAAACACTGACTGTACAGTTATACATTGAGAGACCCTCGCCCTGAATAAACACTGACTGTACAGTTATACATTGAGAGACCCTCGCCCTGAATAAACACTGACTGTACAGTTATACATTGAGAGACCCTCACCCTGAATAAACACTGACTGTACAGTTACACAGTGAGAGACCCTCGCCCTGAATAAACACTGACTGTACAGTTACACATTGAGAGACCCTCACCCTGAATAAACACTGACTGTACAGTTATACAGTGAGAGACCCTCACCCTGAATAAACACTGACTGTACAGTTATACATTGAGAGACCCTCGCCCTGAATAAACACTGACTGTACAGTTACACATTGAGAGACCCTCGCCCTGAATAAACACTGACTGTACAGTTACACATTGAGAGACCCTCACCCTGAATAAACACTGACTGTACAGTTATACAGTGAGAGACCCTCACCCTGAATAAACACTGACTGTACAGTTATACAGTGAGAGACCCTCACCCTGAATAAACACTGACTGTACAGTTATACATTGAGAGACCCTCACCCTGAATAAACACTGACTGTACAGTTACACATTGAGAGACCCTCACCCTGAATAAACACTGACTGTACAGTTACACATTGAGAGACCCTCACCCTGAATAAACACTGACTGTACAGTTACACATTGAGAGACCCTCGCCCTGAATAAACACTGACTGTACAGTTACACATTGAGAGACCCTCACCCTGAATAAACACTGACTGTACAGTTACACAGTGAGAGACCCTCACACTGAATAAACACTGACTGTACAGTTACACATTGAGAGACCCTCACCCTGAATAAACACTGACTGTACAGTTACACATTGAGAGACCCTCACCCTGAATAAACACTGACTGTACAGTTACACATTGAGAGACCCTCACCCTGAATAAACACTGACTGTACAGTTATACATTGAGAGACCCTCACCCTGAATAAACACTGACTGTACAGTTACACATTGAGAGACCCTCGCCCTGAATAAACACTGACTGTACAGTTACACATTGACAGACCCTCACACTGAATAAGCACTGACTGTACAGTTACACAGTGAGTGACCCTCACCCTGAATAAACACTGACTGTACAGTTACACATTGAGAGACCCTCGCCCTGAATAAACACTGACTGTACAGTTACACATTGAGAGACCCTCACACTGAATAAGCACTGACTGTACAGTTACACATTGAGAGACCCTCACCCTGAATAAACACTGACTCTGTACAGTTACACATTGAGACCCTCGCCCTGAATAAACACTGACTGTACAGTTACACATTGACAGACCCTCACACTGAATAAGCACTGACTGTACAGTTACACAGTGAGTGACCCTCACCCTGAATAAACACTGACTGTACAGTTACACATTGAGAGACCCTCGCCCTGAATAAACACTGACTGTACAGTTACACATTGAGAGACCCTCGCCCTGAATAAACACTGACTGTACAGTTACACATTGAGAGACCCTCACCCTGAATAAACACTGACTGTACAGTTACACATTGAGAGACCCTCACCCTGAATAAACACTGACTCTGTACAGTTACACATTGAGACCCTCGCCCTGAATAAACACTGACTGTACAGTTACACATTGAGAGACCCTCGCCCTGAATAAACACTGACTGTACAGTTACACATTGACAGACCCTCACACTGAATAAGCACTGACTGTACAGTTACACAGTGAGTGACCCTCACCCTGAATAAACACTGACTGTACAGTTACACATTGAGAGACCCTCGCCCTGAATAAACACTGACTGTACAGTTACACATTGAGAGACCCTCACACTGAATAAGCACTGACTGTACAGTTACACATTGAGAGACCCTCACCCTGAATAAACACTGACTCTGTACAGTTACACATTGAGACCCTCGCCCTGAATAAACACTGACTGTACAGTTACACATTGACAGACCCTCACACTGAATAAGCACTGACTGTACAGTTACACAGTGAGTGACCCTCACCCTGAATAAACACTGACTGTACAGTTACACATTGAGAGACCCTCGCCCTGAATAAACACTGACTGTACAGTTACACATTGAGAGACCCTCGCCCTGAATAAACACTGACTGTACAGTTACACATTGAGAGACCCTCGCCCTGAATAAACACTGACTGTACAGTTACACATTGACAGACCCTCACACTGAATAAGCACTGACTGTACAGTTACACAGTGAGTGACCCTCACACTGAATAAACACTGACTGTACAGTTACACATTGAGAGACCCTCGCCCTGAATAAACACTGACTGTACAGTTACACATTGAGAGACCCTCGCCCTGAATAAACACTGACTGTACAGTTACACATTGAGAGACCCTCACCCTGAATAAACACTGACTGTACAGTTACACATTGAGAGACCCTCACACTGAATAAGCACTGACTGTACAGCTCCACAGTGAGTGACCATCACCCTGTTGAATATACACTGACTGCGTACAGTTGTACATTGAGAGACCCTCACCCTGAATAAACACTGACTCTGTACAGTTACAAATTGAGACCCTCGCCCTGAATAAACACTGACTGTACAGTTACACATTGAGAGACCCTCGCCCTGAATAAACACTGACTGTACAGTTACACATTGAGAGACCCTCACACTGAATAAGCACTGACTGTACAGTTACACATTGAGAGACCCTCACCCTGAATAAACACTGACTGTACAGTTACACAGTGAGTGACCCTCACACTGAATAAACACTGACTGTACAGTTACACATTGAGAGACCCTCGCCCTGAATAAACACTGACTGTACAGTTACACATTGAGAGACCCTCACCCTGAATAAACACTGGCTGTACAGTTACACATTGAGAGACCCTCACCCTGAATAAACACTGACTGTACAGTTACACATTGAGAGACCCTCACACTGAATAAACACTGACTGTACAGTTACACAGTGAGAGACCCTCACCCTGAATAAACACTGACTGTACAGTTACACAGTGAGGGACCCTCACACTGAATAAACACTGACTGTACAGTTACACAGTGAGGGACCCTCACACTGAATAAACACTGACTGTACAGTTACACAGTGAGTGACCCTCACACTGAATAAACACTGACTCTGTACAGTTACACAGTGAGTGACCCTCACACTGAATAAACACTGACTGTACAGTTACACAGTGAGGGACCCTCACACTGAATAAACACTGACTGTACAGTTACACAGTGAGTGACCCTCACACTGAATAAACACTGACTCTGTACAGTTGCACAGTGAGTGGCCCTCACACTGAATAAACACTGACTGTACAGTTACACATTGAGAGACCCTCACCCTGAATAAACACTGACTGTACAGTTACACAGTGAGGGACCCTCACACTGAATAAACACTGACTGTACAGTTACACAGTGAGTGACCCTCACACTGAATAAACACTGACTGTACAGTTACACAGTGAGTGGCCCTCACACTGAATAAACACTGACTCTGTACAGTTACACATGAGTGACCCTCGCCCTGAATAAACACTGACTCTGTACAGTTACACAGTGAGTGGCCCTGACCCTGAATAAACACTGACACAGTACAGTCACACACTGAGTAACCCTTATCATTCTGAATAAACACAAATCCAGTACAGTGACACAGTGAGTGACCATCAGTCTGAATAAACATTGATTCTGTACAGTTTCTGAATGAGTAACTCTTACCCTGCTGAATAACCTTGACTGTACAGTTATGTAGTGAGTGACCCTCACCCTGAATAAACATTGACTCTGGACATATACACAGTGTGTGACCTTTTCCCCGAATAAACACTGACTCTGTACAGATACATTGTGAGTGACACTACCCTGAATAAACACTGACTCTGTACAGATACATTGTGAGTGACACTACCCCGAATTAACACTGATTCTGTACCGTTACACAATGAGTGACGCTCACTTTGAATAAAGCCCAACTCTGCCCAGTAATGCAGTGACCCTCACTCTGAATAAACACTGACTTGGGGTAAATGATGTAACATCAAAGTGTGGCAGGAAAGGGCACCCTTTAAAGCACAGATGCTTCAGGTAGGGTGAAGGCACATTGCCATGAAAGGAAAAGACAGGGCAATAAATGCAAAGATTTTTGGATTGAAAGAGTGATGGAGCATTGCATCCAACTGGAAAGGTGTGCTCTTGTCAGGTGGACAATATAATCAAGAATTTTGAAACAAAATAAAAGCTTCAGGTGAGAAGGCAAATAAGAGAAGCAAAGAGCTGGATGAGAAGAGACTGGCAGCTAAAGTAGAAAAGAATCTCAAATTGTTCCACAGGCGTATAAATTATAAAAGTGTTGGAATTGGAGGGTCATGATGGTGATATACACAGGGAGGCAGTGTGCGTAGTCCTTACCAAGGCCAGGTCATTACAAAAAACAGGATAGGACTTTCGGATATTTTAAAAGCTTTAAAATTGATTCAGCCAGAGAGTCATACAGCATGGAAACAGACCCTTTAGTCCAAAAATCCATGGCAAACATGTTCCCAAAGTCCCAACTGCCTACATTTGGGACATATCCCTCCAAACCCAACCTATACAGCCTCTCCTCATAACTCAAACCCTCCAATCCCAGCTACATCTCAGAAAATCTTTTCTGAATCCTCTCCTGTTTAATAATATCCATGAATAGATTCCCTGTTAGGCACCAGGACAAGAGGAGGTGCATCCAAGAGTATTGAGGAAGTGGCTTGGAAATTGCAGAGGCATGGTCCATAATATTTTTGGTCTGCCTTAGATGCAGGGATAGTGTGAAAGGAGTGAGCAATTTCAAACACGTGCCCTTGGCCAAAAGAAGTAGTATAAAGTTAAGCCTAGCAACTATAGTCCAGTCAGTTTGACTTCAATGGTGGCAAATCTTGAAATGCTCATAGATAACAAAGTTAGAAGTCACATGAACAAGTTTTGATTAATTAAGAAAGCCATGTTTAGCTAATTTGCTCAAGCTTTTTGATGGGTTAACAATGAGAACGGATGCAACTTACATAGACTTCCAAATGACATGTGATACAGTGCCATACAATTTCTTGTGAGGAATGTTACAACTCCTGGAATAAAAGGGACAGGCGTAAGCTGGTATACAATTGGCTGAGTGATAGGAAACAGTAGCTGCCAGTGGAAGTGGTTGAGGTGGGTATATTAACAACATTTAAAAGACATTTGGATGAATACATGGATAGGAAGGTGTAGTAGCGAGTTTTGAGAAGATTTGTAGCTCAGGTTGAGGTTCTGGATGTGAGTTTGCTCGCTGAGCTGGAAGGTTAGTTTTCAGACGTTTCGTCACCATTCTAGGTAACATCATCAGTGAGCCTCCGGCGAAGCATTGGACATTGGACAAACTGGCAGAAAGCTAGCCACCAGGATACATGAACATCAACTAGCCTCAAAACGACATGACCCACTATCACTCATATCCTTACATACAGATAAGGAAGGACACCATTTTGATTGGGAGAACACATCCATCCTAGGACAAGCCAAACAGAGGCACGCACGAGAATTCCTAGAAGCATGGCATTCCAACCGGAACTCCATCAACAAACACATTGATTTGGAGCCAATCTACCATCCCCTGAGAAAAAGAACAGGAAATGACATCACCAACCCAAGGAAACCTAACCAGATAAATAGAAAGCGGGACATAACACCAGCGCTTCGTCGGAGGCTCACTGATGACGTTACCTAGAATGGTGACAAAACGTCTGAAAACTAACCTTCCAGCTCAGCGAGCAAACTCACATCCAGAAGGTGTAGTAGGATATGGGCCAAGGGCAGGGAAATGGGTTTAGCACAGCTGGACATTTGGGTTGGTGTGGCCCAGTTCTGGCCAGAGGGCCTGTCTCTATGCTGTAGGTCTCTATGTCTCTAATAGTGGTTAATGGATTTTTCCTTGACTTGGAGAAAGTTTGACATGGAATTCCGCAGGGTTCAGTGTTGGGACCCTTGCTATTCCTGACATATGTTAATGACCTAATGTACAGGGTAGATTTTCAAAATTGGTGCATGATACAAAGCTTGAAAGAATTGTGAACTGAAATGGCCAGTTAGGACATCAAATTGACATAAACAATATGTAGAAATAAGTAACCAGTCAAGTTCAATGCAAAGAAATGAGAGGTGAAGCACGTTGCAGAGATGACATTGAGAGACGATATAAAGGATACAAGTGTGACAGCATCTTTAATTCTGGCTCAGGCAGAACATTGCATCCAGTTCAGGACATCACTCTTTTGAAAGGGTATAGAAGCATGAGAGAAGATACAGAAAAAGTTCACAAGAATGACCTAAGGAGAAGCACTGCTCCTGAGCTGCATAAAAAGATTGAAGAAATTGGAACAAAATCAGAGAAGTGATGGAGAAACTCAGTATCTGTTGAGATAACAAGGTGTAGAGCTGGATGAACACAGCAGGCCAAGCAGTGTCAGAGGAGCAGGAAAGCTGACGTTTTGGGCAAGGTGTAGAGCTAACACTTCCAGTCCAATATGATACTTCTTTAAGTGTAATAATATAGAAATTCTGTCTGACAGAGGAGCAGAACTTCTTCAAGAGACCTGGAAGAGAAGTTGCAGCGAAATTGGGCGGAACTGGGGACTGCTTTGCTTCAAAATTGTGACGGGTTTGGACAGAGTAGATAGGGACGAACTGTGCCCACTGGTTGGCATGTTGTGAAACAAAGCTCAGATTTAACACAGATAATAAAGTGTGAAGCTGGATGAACACAGAAAGTCAAGCAGCATCTCAGAAGCACAAAAGCTGACGTTTCGGGCCTAGGCCCTTCATCAGAGAGGAGGATGGGGAGAGGGTTCTGGAATAAATAGGGAGAGAGGGGGAGGCGGACCGAAGATGGTGAGAAAAGAAGATAGGTGGAGAGAGTATAGGTGGGGAGGTAGGGAGGGGATAGGTCAGTCCAGGGAAGACGGACAGGTCAAGGAGGTGGGATGAGGTTAGTAGGTCAGAAATGGAGGTGCGGTTTGGGGTGGGAGGAAGGGATGGGTGAGAGGAAGAACAGGTTAGGGAGGCGGGGACAGGCTGGGCTGGTTTTGGGATGCAGTGGGGGGGAGGGGAGATTTTGAAGCTCCTCTCCCCATCCTCCTTTTCTGATGAAGGGTCTAGGCCCGAAACGTCAGCTTTTGTGCTCCTGAGATGCTGCTGGGCCTGCTGTGTTCATCCAGCCTCACATTTTATTATCTTGGATTCTCCAGCATCTGCAGTTCCCATTATCTCAGATTTAACACAATCGGTAACAGAAGCGATAGTGAGAGGAGGGGAAACAGTGAATGGTTAGGATGTGTAATGCACTACCTGAGACAGACAGTGATGGAGGCATGAGACACTGAAAAGGAGATTCCAAGGAAGAATACACACGGTTACAGGAAGAAGGCAAGGAGACAGGCCAGATGTGAACTGTTCAATTAAACAGCAAGCAGGGAAACAATGGCTGAATAGACACCCTCTGGGATTCTGCAGGGATCAGAGGAAAGCATTTGGTTCATTTGCTAGCTCTTTGGGTCAAGGGCCCCGCAACTATGGAGCTGGAGGAACACAGCAGGCCAGGCAGCACCAGAGGAGCACGAAAGTTGACGTTTCGGGTCGGGACTTTCTTCAGAACATTTTTCTAAAGAAGGTCCCGACCCGAAACGTCAACTTTCCTGCTCCTCTGATGCTGCCTGACCTGCTATGTTTCTCCAGCTCCACACTGTGTTATCTCTGACTGCAGCATCAGCAGTTCTTACTATCACCACAACTGTGCTCTTCTGTCACAATAAAACTATTTATATTTAGAATTAGATTTTATTTCCTCCCCTCCAAGTTTTCATTGAATTTCCTTTTGAAGTTGCATTAAGTCTCCACTGCACTCTCATAGTAATAACTCACTGAGTTAAACCCTCTCATCTCCACTGTGGTTCTTTCACCAATGATATTAAATCAATGCCCTTTGGGAACCAACCCACCGGTCACAGGTAACAATCTCTCACTATTTATTCTCCATCAAAACTATCTATGTTTGGAGACTTCAATCAAAACCACTTAAAATAGATGACTTGGTCACTAATGACATTGCCATTTGTGGGACTTCACAAATCAACAGCCAAGTTGTTGACACCATCTAAACTTTAGAACAATTTCATTCATAAATTTGGGATCTCCTGAGTTTCTATGCAAATGCAGGTTTTTCTTTACAAATTAGTTCTTAATTCATTCTGCTCTGAGAAAAAACACTTCAACATAATGGAAGTTCCTCAGAGATTTGACCAATCTACTTATCTCCTCTGCACCCTCCTCATGGCATTGACACTGTCTCTCATTGAAGGACTAGAAGATGGAGATAATATTCCTCAGCCCATACTGATATCCAGTCAAATCCCACTCTCTAAGTATCTGGTTCCATGCGGCACGTGGTGTCCAGTTGTAGCCAGGAATTTCAACAGAAGTAGCTTCTGAATCATTAAAAGGCAATGGAAAAGTCACAAGGAAGCAGGTACATTTTTAATTTTCAGTGACAGAAATGTAACTGAGGGCAAGCCAGGTTGATGTCGTGCCGATTGCTGCAAGTCACCCACCTTCTCCCAGCCATGTCCACATACAGGTCAGGAGTGTGGCAGAATTTATCTGGATAGATGCACCTCCAACAAAAAAATACTTGACACGATCCAGGACAAAGCAGCCCACTTGATTGGCACCACATTCACAGGCATCCACTCCCTCCACCACTGACGCTAAACTATCTACAAGATCCACTGCCAAAATTCTCCAAAGATCCTTAGACTGTATTGTCCAAACCCATTACCACTTCCATCTAGAGGGACAATAGCAGAAGCTACATTGGAATACCACCCCCTGCAAGTTCCCCTCCAAGAAACTCAGCTTCCTGGCTTGGAAGTTTTTTTTTATTCATTCACAAGATGTGAGTATCAGTGGTCCGGTCAGCAGTTAGTACCCATCCACGATTGCCTTGAGGGCAGATAAGAATCAACCCCTTTGCTGTGGGTCTGGAATCACATTATTGCCAGACTAGCTAAGGATGGCAGTTTCTCTCCCTAAAGGATATTAGTGAACTGGATGTTCTTTCTGTGTTGCTGGATCATAATCCTGGCACTCCCTCCCTAACAGTGTCATGGTAACTGTACCAACACTACACTGCCATGGTTCACGAGTGCGCTTCACCAGGCTCTGCTCAAGGCCACTTAGGGAGACGGAGTAAATGATGACCTTGGCACACGTATCAGAAATGAATGAAAAAATTTTTGCAAAAGGGCACTGTAAACCTAACAGTGTTTCCCCCTCCCTGGGACTGCCTCCCTCTACACCGCTGAGCCTGGGCTAGAACATGTCAGCATTCAGATGAGATGCCAGTCTAAGGGACCTGCCTGGTCTAACAAATTTTCACAGCCTTGTCAGGGAAGCTTCATCCAGTATGGTGGTCAATATTTCCCCATTCACCAACAACACAGGTTACCCGGCCATTTATTTTGTTGCTGCTTTGTGAGCAAATTGGCTGCTATGTTGCAAAAATTATACAATATAGAAACTGGCCGTTCACCTGTCTGGGTCCGTGCTGATTTATATTCTGAATGAACATCCTCCTGCAAAACAACATCCTTACGTTATCAGTGAAATCTCCCATTTGTTCTGTTTGTTCACATGCATTCCACACATTCTTACTCCTCAGTGGGTAAAGAAATTTTGTTTCCTGAATTCCTGCCTCAAGTTATTGGTAATTATATTTATGACTCCCAATCTTCTGTAACCCTGTGGCTAACAGCTCTGTCTCCACAAAGCAGGATGGAAAGAGAAGCCAATCTCACATACACAGCTGTCTAGTGTGGGAATAAAAGGAAGTATTTCGAGACTGATGACTGATCAAATGTTTGGGGCTAAAGGATACTGGAACTTTGTGGTTGCAAAGGTAACAGTCTTGAGGACAGATAACGTAACAATGGAACAGATGTGTCCTGTTTATCAAACCCTTGGATGGATGATCTCAGGGTCATGGGCAGGGGAAGGTTATCGAATATTCAGAAAGATGGGGAAGGTGGAAAGAAAGATATAAAAGGTGGAAAATCAGGGGCATCAGTAGCGACAACCCAGGAACATCCATCGCAGAAGGAAGACCCAGAGTTCAGAAATCAGATAGGACATTGACCCATTGGAGGGAACCTGACCAGTCTGACTCACATGGATGATATCAAAGTCTAAGCTGTGAATCTTGTGATTTAGTGCAATGTGTGACCAGCTGCAGTAACGAGTCAGATGCAAAGTGATCAACATGAATTAAATGCCTGTACATTTGAAGAGATTTCGGTACTAATAAAGATTAAGTTGTACTAGATGTTAGTACAAGAGTCTGTATGTCAGTCATGACAGTCGACACGCGAGAGAGGCAACAGGGTCAATATTTCTCAATTGACAGCCATACAACATATTGGGAAACCCAGTGATCGAGTCAGATTCATACAGCATGGTCCGACTTATTCATACTGGCCAAGTTTCCTCAACTGAACTAGTCCCATTTGCCAGCATTTAGCCCATATCCCTCCAAAACTTTCCTTGTGCCTCATGTCCTTGTGCTCCAGTCGCTGAAGGTAAGCATGCAGGTGCAGCAAGCAGTAATGAAGGTGAATGGTATGTTGGCCTTCCTTCTGACAGGCTGCGAGCACAGGAGCACGGATGTGCTGTTGCAGTTGTACAGGGCCTTGGTGAGACCACACCTGGAATAGTGCATGCAGTTTTGGTCTCCTTTTCCAAGGAAGAATGCTCTTGCTCTCGAGGGAGTGCAGCGAAGGTTTACCAGGCCAATTCCAGGGATGGCGGGTCTGGGGTATGAGGATGGATTGACTGGATTAGGATTGTTTTCGCTAGAGTTCAGCTGAATCACGGGGGTCTTATGGAGACTCATAAAATTCTAACAGGACTGGGCAGGGTTGATGCAGGGAGGATGTTCCTGGTGGTGGGTGTGTCGAGAACCAGGGGTCACAGTCTGAGGATTCAGGGTATACGATTTAGGACGGAGATGAGGAGACATTTCTTCACCCACACAGTGGTGAGCCTGTGGAATTCATCACCACAGGAAGTAGCTGATGCCAAAACATTGAATATTTCAAGAGGTGGCTAGGTAAAGCAATTGGGGTGAAAGGGATCAAAAGTTATGGGGAAAAAGAAGGATTAGGCTACTGAGTTGGATGATCAGCCATGATTGTGAAGAATGGTGGAGCAGGCTCGAAGGGCCAAATGGCCTCCTCCTATCTTCTGTGTTGCTATGTTTCTATCCACGTGCCCATCCAGGTGCCCTTTAAATGTCGTAATTGTACCAGCCTCTACCACTTCCTCTGGCAGCTCGTCTCATACATGCATCACCCTCTGCATAAAAAAGTTGCCCCTCAGGACCCTTTTAAATCTTTCCCCTCTCACCTTAAACCTATGCCCCTCGTGTTTTAGAATCCCCGTGCCCTGGGAAAAAAAGACCTTGACTATTCTATCCTATTCTTATCTATGCTCCTCATGATTTTATAAAACCCCGTCAGGTCAACCCCTCAGCCTCCGACACTCCGGGGGGGAAAAAGTGCCAATTTATCTAGCTTCTTCCACAACTCAAACCCTCCAGTCTCGGTAACATCACTTATAAATCATTTTTGTACTCTTTCCAGTTTAATAACATCCTTCCTATAGCAGGCCAACCAGATTTGTATGCAATAATCCAAACGTGGCCTTCTACAGCCGTAACATGGCATCTCAACTCTTGCACCCATTCCTCTGACCCGATGAAAGTAAGCATGCCAAATGCCATCTTAATCACCCTGTCTACCTGTGATGCCACTTTTAAGGAACTCTGCACCTACATCCCTAGGTCTCTAGGTTGGACAACAACCCCCAAGGCCCTACCATTAACTGTGTAAGTCCTGCCCTAGGCGCTATACAAATGGAAATTCATCTTGCGCGTGCTCTAACTTCAGATACTGGCCCCAGCCAGTGTGTTGCAGTGGTCATTAAAGGGTGATGGGTTTCACTTCATTAAAGAACTGTAAAACACACCCAATTCACCATCAGTTCGAGGAACATCACCATCATGTTTCCAATTATAAACGTCTCTTCTTTTTTAATAAAATTCTCTCCTCTTGCTTCAAACTGACTTCAACACGAGCCACAGGCTGCTGACCTTCACGGATCTGATCTACCATAACCTTGCTTACAGCTCCTTAAAGTGAATCAATAACCAGGACCTTGAACAAAATGCAAGTGAAGGTTGGTTGGGGGGAGCGGTGATTGGAGGTTAACAGAAAACAACGCAATTTGCTTGCATCGCCCACAAGCGCGATATTTTGCTGATGACATCCCTCTGTGAAGTTAAACGACAGCACTACAAGGAGAAAGCTTTCTCCCGAAGGCTACTAATTAAAGTTTGCAGCGCTGGTGTCAGCCTGAGAGAGAGCAATGCAAGGTCAGATTGCTGCGTTTCGCTCTCGTCTACTAGCTCACTGTGTAAATGTTCTCCCCAGCATGGGCATCCAAGCTCAGGTAGGAGCTGCCTGAGATGGCATGCATGAATTGGCCTCAGTGCCTCAAACACCAAAGATCAGCAGCAAACTATGCCCATATCACCTGGCATTTTGAATCAATGTGAAAGTTACTGTCAGGAGACAAACACTTCATGGGAAAGGTACAGCATTGGGTAGGCTATGGAGTAAAGCTCACTCTACTCTTTCAACCTAAAAGAAAAAGTCTCTCTACACGGTCCGAAACAAGTACTGCCAGTACAGGAGGTAATGACGTTTGTTACAGAGTAAGTCTTCCTCTGCACAGTCCCCATCAAACACTCCCAGCACAGGGTCAGATAGAAAGTAACATCACCTCTACACTGTCCGTGTCAAGCATTTCCACGACAGGGACTGCATGAGGCAACATACAAAGTAAAGGTCCCTCTCCTGTTTTGAACTGAAAGTAAAGCTCCCTTAACACTGCCTGCAGCAAACATTCCCAGGACAGGGACAGTACAGGGTTAGATACTAAGTAAAGCAACCTCTCCAGCATCTCATCAAATACTCCCAGGCCAGTTATGGCACCAGGGTTAGATATAGTGTAAAGCCTCATTGCTCTTTTAAACTGGGAATAAATTCAAAGTAAAGCTCGGTTTACTCCTTCAAACTGAAAGTGTCCTAATCAAAGGCAGCATGGGGATAGAAACAGAGTAAAACTCCATCTGCACTTTTGAACTGAAAGTAAAGCTTTCCCCGCTCTATTACTCATAAAGTAAAGCTCTCCCTACACTTTCTCCATCAAACACTCCCAGGACTGGTACAGCACCAGGTTAGGTACAAAGTAAAGATCCCTCCACTCTTTTAAACTGGAAGTAAAACTTCCTCTACTCTTGTGAAGCCATCTCCACTCTTTTAAAATTGAAAGTATAGCTCCCTTGATATTGCCTCGAACAAACACTGCAAGGGGATAGACATAGATTAAATCTTCATCCACTTTTTTCAAACTGAGAGTAATGCTGCCTCAACTTTTATAAAATGTAAGTAAATGTCCTTCTACACTGTTGCCATTAAATACTCCTTGGATGGGACAGCACGGGGTTAGATACAGAGTAAAGCTTCCTCTATACTGTCCCCATCAAACACTCCCAGGACAGGGACAGCACAGGGTTAGATACAGAGCAAAACTCATTTACTCTTTGAAACTGAAAGTAAAGCTCATACAGTCCCAGGACAGGGTTATGTAGAAAAAGTAAAGCTCATTTTACATGGCCCCCTTAAACACCTGTAGTAGCCCAGTTTTATACATATATGAGATGTAATAACAAGCCTCAGACACATCCCTCTAGAACTGCACCCCAGTGTCAGACAGTGACAGACTTATATCCATTACACTTGGTCCCTGTTATAGTGGCTGATGTCTCCCTACCAGAACTGTCCCCAAGCATTAGATAGTGAGAGATCTATACCCACTAGAATTTTACCGATTTTATACATTGAGAGTCATATCCAATAGAACCCTACCCCAGTGTTATAGTGAGAAATCTATCCCCATAAGAACTTACACAGCATTATATAGCAAGAGATCTATTTCTATCAACACTGTACCCCACTGATATAAAGTGACAGATTGGTACTCGTGCTATATCCACTATCCGACATGCTATAATCACAGGGCAGTGTCCCACAGCACTTGAACCTAGAGGTACAGGACTCCAAAGCTTTTCTGTCAGCTTGCAACCAAGTTTGGAAGAAACAGACTATACCAATGCTCAGAGACAACAAAATGTGAGGCTGGATGAACACAGCAGGCCAAGCAGCATCTCAGGAGCACAAAAGCCGACGTTTCGGGCCTGGACCCTGTGTTCATCCAGCCTCACATTTTGTTGTCTTGGAATCTCCAGCATCTGCAGTTCCCATTATCTCTTATACCAATGCTCAGCTGAGTTCTTACGTCTAATGATTTTGGGAGAGTTTCGTGTGTCTGTCTGCTTGCTTTACAGAAGCTCTACTGTTGATATTACAGTATCTGGGTGCAAGTGTTAAACTCCAAACAATGAGAAGATCACAGACAGAACCTCTTTATCACTTTATTTTAATATTTGTACTGTGACAATCAATAGTGTTGTCTGTATAAGCCAGTCATTCAGCTCCGATCAATGATCCCATAATGTGTTACATTACAATAGCGACCTCAGTGTTTAACCTCCCATGTGCTAATGGGAATTTCTACTGGACTCTGTTCATCCTCCTGAGAGTGGATCAGAGCAGGACGGAGACTGACACAGTTGAGTTGTGACTGTTTGGTCCTGTCCGGGCACAACGAGACTGCTTCCTTCAATCCCACCTCCCCAGAACATATGAAACAGAGTATTAGATAACGTTAAACTCCCTCACTGTTTAGGACAAGGACTCTCAGGGACTGACAATATCACGGGTTTGATCCTTGTTCTGGGCTGTTTGCAAGTTCCAGTAGGATAGCAG